>NW_024354360.1:518905-532042 GCF_902729225.1 Pteropus medius
CATGCAGTTTTTGGCAGAACTACAACTGAAGTGATGCTTTACTGTATCAGGGGGCACATGACATTGATTTGCCCAATCCTAGTGATGTTAAATTTGATCACTTGGTTGAGTATCCCATTTCTCCAGTGTCAAGTTACTATTTCCTCCTCTGTCATTAATAAGAATCTAGTGAGGCAAAACTTTGAGACTATGCAAATATCCTGCTTCTCATCATACTTTTCCTCATTGTATATGTATATCATATCTTTTTTTCCCCAGCTTTATTGAAATATAATAGATAATTAGTTGTTCATATTTACATTGTGTAATTAAATGAGTTTTTTTCAATTGTAGTTGGCATATAATAATAAATTAGTTTCAGTTGTACAGCATAGTGATTAAACTCAAGTGATCACTAAATCTAGTACCCTTCTTCCCCCTTACATATATATTACAACATTGTTGACTATTATCCTTATGCTACACTTTATATCTCCATGTCTATTTTGTAACTATCCATTTGTACTTCTTAATCCCTTTGCCTGTTTTAACCATCCCCCAACCACCCATTCCATCTAGTAGCCCTCAAAATATTCTCTGTATCTATGAGCTTATTTTCATATTTGTTGTTATTGTTGTTTATTTTGTTCTTTAGATTCTACAGGTATGTGAAACCACATGGTATTTGTCTTTCTGTATCTGACTTCATTTAGTGCAATACCCTCTAGAGCCATCAAGGCAATATCTTTTTCCATCTTCTTCCTTTTAGTCTGCGTGTGTCTTTTAATCTGAAGTGAGTCTCTTATAGGCAGCATATGTATGGACCCTGTTTTCGTATCCATTCAGCCACCCTATCCTTTGGTTGGAACACTTAATTATTTTCCATTTAAGGTAGTCGTTGATAGATATATAGTTATTATCATTGTTTATTCATAATTTTGATAAATATATTTTCTTCTTAAAGAAGTCTCTTCAACATTTCTTGTAATACTGGCTTGGTGTTAATGAATTCCGTTAGCTTATTTTTGTCTGGGAAACTCTTTATCTGCCTTTCAACTCTAAATGATAGCTTTGTTGGATAAAGTATTCTTTGTTGTATATTCCAGGTTTTCATCACTTTGAATATTTTGTGCCAAGCCCTCTGGCTTACAGTTTATTTTGAGAAGTCAGTTGCTAATCTTATGGGAGCTTCCTTATAAGTAATAACTGCTTTTCTCTTGCTGCTTTTAAGATTCTCTCTTTGCATTTAACCTTTGACATTTTAATTATATGTGTCTTGATGTGGGCCTCTTCGGGTTCATCTTTCTTGTGACTTTGAGCTTCCTAGGGCTGTATGTCTATTTCCTAGGTTGGGTAAGTTTTTTATAATTATTTCTTCAAATAGTTTTTCTACTTTTTGTTCTCCCTCTCTTCATCAGATACCCCTATGACACTGATGTTTTTACACTTAATTTTGCCCCAAAGACTCTTTAAATTATTATATTATTGGCTTTTTTTTCTTGCTGTTCTGATTGGGTGATCTTGGCTTCCCTCTCCTCTGTATTGGTGATTTGAGCCTCTTCTTCATACACTCTGTTAATTCCCTTTAATATATTCTTCATCTCAGATAATGTGTTCTTCATTTCTGACTGGTTCCTTTTCATAATTTCCATTTCCATTTTTATGTTTTTTAAATCTCTTTGTTAAAGTTCTCACTAAATTCATCTATATTTCCCCCAAGTTCATTGAATATCTTTATAACCAGAGTTTTGAACTCTGCATCGTTAAATTGCTTGACTTCCTTATTTCTGGATCTTCATTCTGTTCTCTCATATGGTTTTTGCTTCTTTGTCTTCCCATTTTGGCTGCCTTTCTGTGTCTATTTCTATGTACTAAGCAAAACTCGTTAGTCTCTCAGTCTTATTAGTGTGGCTTTTTGTAGTCCGTGTCCAGTGGCACAGTCCTGAGTGAGATTCAGCTGCAGGCCAAGTTAAGCCCCAGACTGTGCCCCTCCGGGGCCACCTGTTAAGATTTAGCAAGCAGTCCACAGATGTTGTGCTTATAGTTGCCTCAAGAGGCCATGCCAGAAACCAAGGTTAGCTGTCACCAGTGGGAATCTTGGAACTTGTTCAGCAAGTTGCATGGGACTTGCCGAGGACACAACTGAATGTGACTTGGATATGGCCCTGAGTTGGGGGAGGCAGAGTTTCAGGGAATCATCTGAGTGGAACATCATTTGTCATCCAGTTTGATGATGTCTCAGCTATGGTGGCACTGCGTCCACACTGGAAGGGGGGAGGGCTTAACAGAAGAACAATGTATACCGCCAGCACTTCTACCTGGGAGAAAGCCTCGCCTCTAGCCTTCACTCTGACAACTCAGTGTCCCTCTGTAAGTCCCTGGTGCCCCCGGAGTAGCCTACCCAGCACTGGTGCTCAGAGCAAGCAGGTCCGTCACCGTGAAAGTCCGTGGACATGGCCCCTTTACGAGGTGTTGGCAACAGCCACAGCCTCTTGTCCTCACCCAGTCTGTACCTTCTCCCATTACAGGGTGATTTCTTATTTCTCTCCCTAGTTGTAGGGCTTGTTCATCTAGGCCCCAGGTGACTGTGCTTGCTGTTTACTCTGTGTTTCTGTCACAACTTTGATGTGGTTGTAAGAGCAGATAAGCCAAGCCTCTATCATCTACACCATTTTGACTTTTCTCTATACCACATCTCTTCTATCCATTCACCCATTGATGGACACTTAGGTTCTTTCCATACCTTGGCTATTATAAATAATGCTGCAATGAACACAAGAATTCAGATAACTCTTCAAGATTCTGACTTACTTTCCCTTGGATATATACCCCAAGTGGGATTTCTGAATCATATGTTAGTTCTACTTTTATTTTTTTGTGGAAACTCCATATTATTTCCCATAGTGGCTGCACCAATTTACAATCCCAACTGTGAATAAGTATTCCCTTTTTTCTATATCCTTGTCAATACTTGTTATCTTTTGTCTTCTTGATGATAGCTATCCAGATTATCTCATTGTGGTTTTGATTTCCATTTCTGAGGTGATCAGCGATGCTGAGAACATTTTCATGTACCTTTTGGCCATTTCTATGTCACCTTTGAGAAAATGTCTATTTAGTTCTTCTGCCCATTTTTAATTTGTATTTTTTTAACTATAGAGTTATATGAGTTCTTTTTGTATTTTAGGTATTAACCCCTTATCAGATATATAATTCGCAAATATTTTATCCTGTTCAGCAGATTGCTTTTTCGTTTTGTTGATGGTTTCCTTTGTTGGCAGAAGCTTTAAATTTTGATGTAGTCCTGCTCATTTATTTTTGCTTTTGTTGCTTTTGCTTTTGGTGTCAAACCCAAAAAATTATTGTTAAGGAGCTTACTCCTATGTTTTCTTCCAAGAGTTTTATAGTTCAGGTCTTATGTTCAAGTTTTAATACATTTTAGGTTGATTTTTGTGTATGGTGACATATGGGGGTCTGATTTTATTCTTTTGCATGTGGCTGTCCAGTTTTTTTCAACTACATTTAGTGAAGAGATTATCCTTTTCCCATTGTATATTCTTGTTCTCTTTGCCATAAATTAACTGACCATATATGCATGGGTTTATTTCTGGGCTCTTTATTCTGTTCTCTTGGTCTATGTGTCTGTTTTTATGACAACACTACACAGCTTTGATTACTGTTGCTTTGTAATATACTTTGAAATAAGAAATTGTGATGCCTCCAGCTTAGTTCTTTCTCTAGATTTCTTTGGCTATCTGGGTCTTTTGTGGTTCCATACAATTTTTAAGCATTTTGGTCCTTATCCTATTAAAAAATAGTAATATTTTAAGGGTTTAAAGCAAAGTCTGATTTTCAGAAAAATTACTCTGGCTTCAAAATGGAGTGGGGTTTCAGATTGGGAGGTGTCGGATAAGTTAGAAAACTAGGGTCCATTTCTGAGTGAGAGATGAGATTGGTTTGTTCCAGGGTGGGAACAGAATGGAAAGAGGATGTGGGTGACCAGAGACAATAAAATGTAGGGAGATTTTTGACCCTCCTTATTTGTTTCCTATCAGATCAATCACCAAGTTCATGTAAATCTCTTTCTAAGGGGAATGTTATTTTAACATAGTAAATATCTTTCTTATTGACATGTTCATAAATACATTTTCTTACAGTTTTTAATATTGCACCCAGTACTATAGAAAGGGAAACTATTTATTAACTTGTTCTTGGCAAGAACTCTAGTAACTCTTTTCTGATATTTGCCCAGACCTCTCCTGAAACACTCAGTAATGAAAAACCTCATTCCAAAGGCTTAGTTCAACAGCTCTTGAACCTTAGTGTGCATCAGAATCACCTGATGAGCTTGTTCAAACAAGGTTACTGGGCCCAACCCCAAGAGTTTCTGGTCCTGGGACCACAGTGTGAGAACCACTAGTTAGAAGCAGTGTAGCCAAGAGGTGAGCTTTCTTAATTTGACACAAAACTCTTGCCAGTGATGTAACTTGGGTATGTTACTCACATGTCTGTGCCTTTGTTTTCTCATCTTGATTTTGATGAAGATTGTGATAAGGAATGTTTATAAAGCACTAGGCCAGGCACACAATGAAGGTAAATTCATTTTTATAAAAAAGAAAATAAATTTTATATGCCTCGAGTATGCTTCAATTTTCGGTGTAAAGTGCGACAGATAATGCTTTCAGTTCATTCTTGAAAAATGCTAGTTAAAATTCAGTGGGATATCACAGAGTAATTCTTCAGTCAAAGCGTTGGAAGGAACCCCAGCCTTGTTCCTTTTCCAATTCCTCAATTCTGATAAATTTCTAGTAAGACTGTGTGTTCGGTTATTATCTGCTTATCCCCTACCCTCTGATCCCCATTACCTTGGCATTGTGCCTGCCCCTAGATAAGGTATCACATCCGAGAAGGTGAGGCAGAGTGCTGACTCACCCATGTCCATAGCTGACTGCTCTTGGAAGACATCTATGGGCAAGTTTTCCCAGGTTGCACAAGCCATGGGATTTCTGAAACAGATGGAAAGACTATCTCTGCTGGCTGTTGGCTGACCTTAAAGAGATGGTCATGGTATGTCGAGAGGACACATGGGGAGGAGATAATCCATGGGAGACACCTCCTTTGAATGTTAGCTCTCTCAGATTCTTTAGCAGTAAGCAAAGCAAGTTTCACCTACACATTCCACCTCTGAAATTTGCATGGATTAAGCCTTGGATACTCTTTGCTTAGAGCTTATACGTGAGAATTTAGTTGTTTTCCAAAGCAACTCAAGGAATTAGGGTGGAAAGAAAGTGGAATCAGAATGCAAGTCAGTTTTTGCTGAAAACACCCCTTCAGTTATTCTGCAGGTGTGGGGTGAGTCTGAAAGAGGCAGGGTGCAGTCAGCCCACGTTCACTTTTGAGCTTTTGAAGACTGTGTGAAACCCTATCTGTGGACTGAAGAAGAGAAAGTTAGGTTCTATAACTAGAAGGTCTCCTTGATCTTAAAGTTAAGTTTCAGGCAGAGCAAATATGCACCTTTATCTGGGTTTTCAGGAACTGTGCTTTTTTGGGGTAATGTCCAAGCATCGTAAATCCTTCCTGGAGTGGCCCTTCACCATGTAGTCAGTGTTCATCATTTATTGAGTGCCCGTGATAGGAATATCTTTAAAGCTTGGCATGGCTCCAGCCTAAAGGAGTTGTGGATTTATTTTGTCTGATGGCCCCTGAACTTTGAAATATTTATGTCCTGCTTCTGCCAGGTTCCTAAGCTGTCTTAGCCCTGGGGCAGCAGACATCCTATTCCAAGACATGATTTCTCATCCTCCTTTGAGTATTAGGGCTTGAGCCGAAGCAGAGTTCTTGCAGGTGGGTGCAGCCTGCCCAAACAGTCTCTGGGCAGGGTAAGGATCCTTAGAGTCTGTTCACCTGGGATGGAACCCAAGGCCAGAGCTGGTGGTAGTTTTCCTGACCAATCATGGCTCGTGAGAGACTGAGATACGTAAGGGGAGATGTAGGCAAGCAGCGGGGCCTGGAGCTTCTGAGAATTCACTGGTGAGGGTCAAGCCAGAGACATCTCATGCTTCCTTTTTTATGTAATTATTTTTCTCCTCTGCAATGGTGAGGCCCAAGTTAACAAAAGGTCATTGGGGGAGGTCAATTATCTGAATGTTAGTAAAAAAGGATATTTTCTTATTATGATCAAAATATAGTTAAAGCTTCCAATGGTTTGAACCAAGGTGAAGATTTGAGAATATCTAACCTATTGTCTGATATCTATGATGATGTCCACTTAACAACTAGTTCATCTAGGGCCTAGAAGAGATACCATAATTCACATTATTGTTTATTCATGTCTCCATTTATCCCTCGGTTATCCCCCATCCCAGGATATAAATAAATTGTATATCTTGAATGCACAGACAGATGGTGGTTCATGATCACTGATGGATGGATTAAGTGCACCTTCCAGGGGAGAACTGACCCCGACAATTTTCTTGAAAGCACAGGGAAGCGGAACACCCAGCCATGGTGTTGTAAGGTGGTTACAGGGCATCTTGGATATCCATACCCAGCCCTGGGGGCAGTCAGAGTCCCTCTCTGCTGGCCACCCCTAACCAGTGGCTCATTTGTGTGTTCCAATGGGCAGTTCAACCTGCAAACATTCAGTGAACATCCACTATGTGCCAGAAGTACCTAAGTGTGTGGGATACCTCAGTGAACAAAACAGGGAACTATGCCTGCCCTCTCTTCTCGGGGACGTAGGTAGTTATGATGAATGCAAGAACACGTATCATCCATCACACATCATAATTGCTCTCCGTGGGTTAGACTAACCACCAGGGGGCAGTCTACCCCGTGGGCTAAGCCGAGGAGTTCATCCCGCAGCCAGGGCCTCCGGCCTTCTAAGTGCACTTATGGCAGCTGCCCCTCCGCCCTGGGGAATTTTGCTAAGTGTAGAGCCCACGGTTGGGTGTCGGTCCCGATACAAGGGGACACTAGAGAGCCTTAGAAAGAGGAGCCGCGTTTAGGGCTTATGAAGGACAAATTACTGCTTCACTCCCTCCCACAGACTGTCTTCTCCACAGAAGGGATCGCCAGTCCCGGCTAACAGTGGGGCAGCTTCTTCAACAACTAACTCCCCAACCCTGAAATCCAGGTGTGGGTGGAGGAGGGTCCTGAGAGGGACAGGCGAACCATTTTTCAAAGGCTCTCGTGTCCTCTTTGGAAAGTTAAGGCCGGAGATAAGCAATCATTTTATTAAAACGTTTTTCAACCACATTATCAGCTGCTGTTTTAAATATCTCTAAGTCTGGATAGTTAATAACAGAAACCTTAAACATTTTTCAACAACATCCTGAACAAACGATTTGCCAACAAATATAGTAAATTCAAGGAGGCAAATTAGCAATGAGTTTCTTAGATGGCTGTTTATAGAAGGCACAGACAAGGTTAAATTTTCTCATTCACTCAATTTTGTTTCTCATGCAAGGCTGCCAAATGCTCTGTCTTATAATTTTCTTTTTATGATAGTGACTCTTTTTGTTTGCATGGCTTAGACATTTCAATATGGGCAAAGCAACTTTTCCCATTCTATTTCAGTTCGCAAAGTGCATTGATTTTTAATTTCCTGGAGTCAATTTTCTATGCAACCATATTTTATTCAGCATAAAAAGTAGTGCTGATTTTAAATTTATAGATTTGTTTCTCCAAGGAAAAGCAAAGCTAGAAAGAAAGATAAAAATTTCATTTGATGAGGTTCTAATGGCAATGAGGCGTTCAATTATATTGAATCTTTGTGTTCTTATCCAGGACAGTCATTGTAAGTCCATTTATGAAATGATATTTGTCCACTTTGTGGAGAGAGAACATTTTCTGAGGAATCAAAACAAGTGGGAATTTGCTATTGTCTTATAAGCCTGATGCGAGAAACAGGAGGAAGCAACAATATGTAGAGTTAAAGTTTTTCATTTATATTTATAAATGAATATAAATATATTTAAATTAATACATTAGTCATATCATTATGTTGGTTTTCAAACTTTTTCTTTTTGCGTTTTGTTTGTCTTCTTTCATTGTCTCTCTCAAGATCCCTCCCTGATTCCTGCACAGTTCTGACAATAAGACATGGACTATGGTTTTCATTGCACACCTATCATGTATACAAGTAGTGTTAATTGTACAGATGCTTATCCATATGCATGTATGTGGATGTAGAGGGCTTTTCTTCATTGTTTTAAAAATAGGCTAATAAAATATACAGTATTTTGAACTTGGTCTTACTCCATAATTTCTCATGGAACTCTCCCTAAGTCAGTAAATATGACTCTACTTCATCCTTTTTGATGGCTGTGGTGTGGGTGAACCAGAATTTATTTGACTATTCCTCTGCTAGTAGGCAATTATTTGAATTCTACCTTTTTGTCACTATGAACAATGCTGCCATAAATACTTATGTCTTTACAGTTTTCAAAAGATTTTATTTTTCTATAGAGCAGTTTTAAATTCACAACAACATTAAGAAGGTGCAGGGATTTCCCATATAGACCCTCCCCCACGTACAGTCTCCCCCAATATCAACATCCCCACCAGAGTGATGAATTTGTTATAACCAATGAACCTTCATGGGCATCATCATCACCCAGAGTTTATAGTTTACCTTAGGGTTCACCCTTGTCATTGGATATTTTATTTGAGTTTTGACAAATGTATAATGACATGTATCTCTCACTAGAGTATCATACAGAGCGGATTCACTGCTCTAAAAATCCTTTGTTCTCCAATTAGTCATCCCTCCTCCACTTAGACACTGGTGACCACTCATCTTTTTACTATCTCCATAGTTTTGTTTTTTTCTAGAATGTCATAGAGTTGAAATCATACAAGTTCTTGTATTTTCATTTCTGTGGAGTAAATGAAGATGGATATAGAAGATTTAGTTTTAATTTTCAATGCCTTTTTGCTCACCTTTATGCTCTGTAAATGCCGGAAGGGTAAAATTATGTTGCAGAGGCTTCGTAGTTGAGAATGACCATGAGATTGAATCTACGGGGGATTGTGGTCTTTGCTTGAGCTTTTTCCGATACCGTCTTTCTGGTTGGAATGCAGGTGGTGCTAAGACTTACAGAGTTAGGAGAGAGAAGAAGCCTGGTTCTATGATTTAGCCATATTTTTTAGCAAGTGTTTATTGTGCATCAACTATGTTCTGATAGGAGGCTTAAAGAACATAGATATAAATATAGATATAAAACAGAGGACGTGGTCCGTGGCTTCATGAACCATGTTAAGTGCTTTGTAGGAACAACACAAGGTGCTACAAGGCTGTGATGCACTAAGAGCTAGAGTGGTCTGGTTGAAGTGGTGTTCACAGAGGCCTAAAGAGAACTCAGAGTTGGCCTAGAATGGGAAGGGAAGGGAGCTTTCTGGACAGAAAGAGCCCTGGGCTAGGGAGGGATATGGCCTGTTTCTTGGAATAGAATACAGACAGGTATGGCTAATGGCCAGCCCTGGGGACACAGGAGGGGCCAGACTGGCTATGGCCTTGTTGATCTTTCAAGAATTTTAAACTTGGCTGTTGGTGAGGAAGGGATGCTCAAGTTACAGGAGAAAAAGTGAGAGAATCACTGTGAGTGTGTCAGGTGAGAGTTGATGGAAGCTTAGATCAATAACACAGGATGGGATATAGAAAAAAAGTTGATAGTTTTAAGATTTTTAAAATTATTGTAAAGTAATGTAGCAATGAAAGTCACTTTACCTTTTTCTATCTTTACCTATATATATTTCTATTAATCTTCCTTTCCTCCTTCCTCCTTCATCCTTCCTTCCTTCCTTCCTTCCTTCCTTCCTTCAGCCATCCTTCCTTCCTTCTTTCAGCCTCTTCCTCCTCCTCCTCCTTCCTTCCTTTCTATATTTTCTCAGATTTATTTTAAATTCTAGAAGCAACCATCTGGATCAAAATTGATACCTATTAAATATTTTTCACCTATTATCAAACTGCCATTTCCAACTGCTATGCGGTGGACACTTCCACCAACACTAGAGAGTTTGGGCACTGCCCAGACCTCATCAGCACTGTGCATGGTCAGTCTTTTAAATGTTCCCATTTTAATAAAAAGAAAATAAGGTTGCATTTTTATTTGTATTTTGTTTATTATGTCTATGGTTGAATTTCTCAGAATGTTACAATATCACAAAATATTTGTTTCCCTTTAGGAGTTTTTACTTTCCCAAAACGAAATGCAGGATTGACTAAAAGGCAAAGAGAAAGGATTTAGGATGTTCTATCTTTTAAAAATACACCTCCACCAGTAACCTTTTGATTCACCCTTCTCTATAGATATAATATACACCTAGAATATGTTTAAATTTACTGTCAACAGTGAAATAGTGATGACATCGAATAGGGATAATCAGGAAGAAGCCTCCATACCTTAACTACTATGACTGTTAATTTCCTCAAGAAATAGTGGGGATTAGACAAGAGGATGCATATAGAAACCCTGGTACAAAACTTTCACTTAAAAATTTTTTTTTGACCAAATCTACTTGCTTCTTTTTTACTATTTGTTCTCAGATATTTCTATGGATATCTATAAACCAATGAACCAGCACCCTCAATTAACAAAGGAAAAAAAAGTAACACTATGTTTTTAAAAGACAGGCACATCATCAGTAAAAGCAGGTAAAATAACAGATGTGGGAAAGAATTTTCATATGATAATTCATTACTAATTCAGTTTATCTTCTCACTACAGAAATGATAACTGAAAGTAGACACCATATCATGCATTGTATGGTAGGCACTTACTAGGTGCCAACACTGAGCAACAGATGCATGCACACGTGTTCCCCTTCTCAAGTTAATTCTCATTTATCCCTCTGAAGTAGACGAGTTAGTTAACAATGTGAAAATGGGCATAAACCTATAATTAGGAAACACCAGTTCAAATACCCAGAGTAAGCCAACACTCTGGACTACTTGCGTAGTCCTGAAGTATTATGTGATCACTTCCATTGACAATTGCAACTCATGGTAACCTGAAGTATTATGTGATCACTACAAACCCAAAGTTTCAGTATCTACATGTACAATGAATGGCAGCTAATAAAAATGAGAAAGATTTTTGAGGGGAAAAAAATCATTCACTTTTCTCGAGAAATGTACTTTTATTCCTTTGCAGTTTTCCAGAAAAGACATTGCCCTTGCGTCCTCAAGCAGCATTTTTCAAGCGTTTAGGTTAACACTAATCAGACTGAATGAGATTCCTGTGTAGGAAGGTAAATGGGACCTTTGGGCCCATAAGGGATGTTTGTACATAGTGAATCCTGAAGGCTTCATGTCAAAGGTTTCAGGAAATGCTTTACCTTTCATGTTTCTGACCACTGAGAGGCAAAATCACACCTGCATTATCACACTGAAGCTACTTGCTATGTTAGTGTCACAGGAGCCTGTTGGCATCCAGACCCAGGGAATGATTAAGTTATAGATAAGATAGTGTGGAAACATCCTCAATGAGGCAAGCATCCCTTTTGATTTCCTCGTCTTTAGTGTGCCTTTAAAATTAATGAGAAAAACCTCACAAGGAGCAAGTATTGTTGTCATGAGCATAAACGAGTAGAGTCACATTTCCAAATACTTATTGTTTTTTCAGAGAAGGCACATGTTCATTAGTGAGAAACACTTCTCAGGCCTGGAGATAATAAACTATTTTATCATGTGCTCCACAGACTTAGCTTTGCCAAAAATCTCGCTTTTCAATGACAAAAATGCAGCATTTGAATTAAAGAATCATTTCTGGCCAACTCCCAATGTCATTCCATTGGAAAAAAAAAAAAGAATTTCTTGTCAAGTATTTATGTTCTCTTAATTCCACTTCATGGATGCAGCAGAATGTCAACTGCACATGATGATTAAAAGTAGTAGCTTGACTGCTTCAATCAAGGCAAAGGGGTGTATGTTAGGGTTTTCCAGACAAACAGAACAAATGGGGGAGTTTATTTAATATACATGTATATGTATATCTCCATATACACCTAGAGATATGTGTATATATATTTATTATAAGGACTTGGCTTATATAATGATATGTATTTAATATGTTAAAATATATACTTTTAATATATATTTATTTGTTATGAGGAATTGACTCATGCAATTATGGAGACTAACAAGTCCAATTCTGCAGTGAGGGCTGGCAAGCTGGAGTTCCAGGAGAGTCATGGTACAGATAGAGTCTGAAGGCTATCTGCTGGAGAATTCCCTTACTTGGGGGAAGTTGGTCTTTTTGTTGTCCTCACACCTTCATTTGATTGGATGAGGCCCACCCACACTGGGGAGAGCAATCTGTTTTATTCAGTCTATCAATTTAAATGCTAATCATATCCAAAAACATTCTCACAGACATGTCCAGAAAAAATGTTTGACCAGATATCTGAACTCTCGTCTGGTCAAGCTGACACATAAAATTAACCATCACAGAGAAGATACCATTTTTAACCTGGAAATGAGCCAGTCCACGAGCAAAAGAAAATGAAATGAAGCTAGAGTAGGCTCGATATTCTTTTTATATAAAACCCTCATGCTTTCAGAAACCAGTATATGAGAAGGGCTAGCCAGTTAGGAGCAGTTCAGTTTGGGACATTAAAAGAAATCTCCCAAGTGGGTTGTAAAGCACAGGAAATTGGCCTTCCCCAGTGACTTCAATTCTTTAATCTTTATTCTAGATTAAGGCATCTCTTTGGATTGGCTTATCAATTCTGGATAAAAAAGAAATAACTTTTAATTCCTTTTTCAACGATTTGCTTTTTCATTATTGTGTTAGTATAGAAGAGATAGGGTATTTGGAATAACATTCTATATGGCCAGCCCTGTAAAGAAGTTAGTGATTATTAGTAAATACCCTAAAACCTGCACTTCCCAGTGCATGTTTCTCACAGAGGTTCTCCCAGGAGGTGGAGCACTTTCACTAGAGCTACTGGCATGGTTCCCAGTGTTCCTGGAACCTTTTAGAAATTACCTTCAGAATGTGCACTGGTGGCCTGAATGCACCAACAGATCACCTTCATTCTGTAGGATGAGTTTGAATCTTAGGAACAGTCAAGGCTCAATAATACCAAACCTTATTAAGAAAAATAGTCTGATATTTCATTCTTGACCTATTAACTGGACATGAAGTTGGATCT
>NW_024354360.1:532053-603249 GCF_902729225.1 Pteropus medius
CCTCCCTTCCTTCCTTGCTTTCTATATTTATTTTTCTCCAGATTTGCCTGATGACCTTTTTAGAATAAATTCTAGAAGCAACCATCTGGATCAAAATTGATACCTATTAAATATTTTTCACCTATTATCAAACTGCCATTTCCAACTGCTATGCGGTGGACACTTCCACCAACACTAGAGAGTTTGGGCACTGCCCAGACCTCATCAGCACTGTGCATGGTCAGTCTTTTAAATGTTCCCATTTTAATAAAAAGAAAATAAGGTTGCATTTTTATTTGTATTTTGTTTATTATGTCTATGGTTGAATTTCTCAGAATGTTACAATATCACAAAATATTTGTTTCCCTTTAGGAGTTTTTACTTTCCCAAAACGAAATGCAGGATTGACTAAAAGGCAAAGAGAAAGGATTTAGGATGTTCTATCTTTTAAAAATACACCTCCACCAGTAACCTTTTGATTCACCCTTCTCTATAGATATAATATACACCTAGAATATGTTTAAATTTACTGTCAACAGTGAAATAGTGATGACATCGAATAGGGATAATCAGGAAGAAGCCTCCATACCTTAACTACTATGACTGTTAATTTCCTCAAGAAATAGTGGGGATTAGACAAGAGGATGCATATAGAAACCCTGGTACAAAACTTTCACTTAAAAATTTTTTTTTGACCAAATCTACTTGCTTCTTTTTTACTATTTGTTCTCAGATATTTCTATGGATATCTATAAACCAATGAACCAGCACCCTCAATTAACAAAGGAAAAAAAAGTAACACTATGTTTTTAAAAGACAGGCACATCATCAGTAAAAGCAGGTAAAATAACAGATGTGGGAAAGAATTTTCATATGATAATTCATTACTAATTCAGTTTATCTTCTCACTACAGAAATGATAACTGAAAGTAGACACCATATCATGCATTGTATGGTAGGCACTTACTAGGTGCCAACACTGAGCAACAGATGCATGCACACGTGTTCCCCTTCTCAAGTTAATTCTCATTTATCCCTCTGAAGTAGACGAGTTAGTTAACAATGTGAAAATGGGCATAAACCTATAATTAGGAAACACCAGTTCAAATACCCAGAGTAAGCCAACACTCTGGACTACTTGCGTAGTCCTGAAGTATTATGTGATCACTTCCATTGACAATTGCAACTCATGGTAACCTGAAGTATTATGTGATCACTACAAACCCAAAGTTTCAGTATCTACATGTACAATGAATGGCAGCTAATAAAAATGAGAAAGATTTTTGAGGGGAAAAAAATCATTCACTTTTCTCGAGAAATGTACTTTTATTCCTTTGCAGTTTTCCAGAAAAGACATTGCCCTTGCGTCCTCAAGCAGCATTTTTCAAGCGTTTAGGTTAACACTAATCAGACTGAATGAGATTCCTGTGTAGGAAGGTAAATGGGACCTTTGGGCCCATAAGGGATGTTTGTACATAGTGAATCCTGAAGGCTTCATGTCAAAGGTTTCAGGAAATGCTTTACCTTTCATGTTTCTGACCACTGAGAGGCAAAATCACACCTGCATTATCACACTGAAGCTACTTGCTATGTTAGTGTCACAGGAGCCTGTTGGCATCCAGACCCAGGGAATGATTAAGTTATAGATAAGATAGTGTGGAAACATCCTCAATGAGGCAAGCATCCCTTTTGATTTCCTCGTCTTTAGTGTGCCTTTAAAATTAATGAGAAAAACCTCACAAGGAGCAAGTATTGTTGTCATGAGCATAAACGAGTAGAGTCACATTTCCAAATACTTATTGTTTTTTCAGAGAAGGCACATGTTCATTAGTGAGAAACACTTCTCAGGCCTGGAGATAATAAACTATTTTATCATGTGCTCCACAGACTTAGCTTTGCCAAAAATCTCGCTTTTCAATGACAAAAATGCAGCATTTGAATTAAAGAATCATTTCTGGCCAACTCCCAATGTCATTCCATTGGAAAAAAAAAAAAGAATTTCTTGTCAAGTATTTATGTTCTCTTAATTCCACTTCATGGATGCAGCAGAATGTCAACTGCACATGATGATTAAAAGTAGTAGCTTGACTGCTTCAATCAAGGCAAAGGGGTGTATGTTAGGGTTTTCCAGACAAACAGAACAAATGGGGGAGTTTATTTAATATACATGTATATGTATATCTCCATATACACCTAGAGATATGTGTATATATATTTATTATAAGGACTTGGCTTATATAATGATATGTATTTAATATGTTAAAATATATACTTTTAATATATATTTATTTGTTATGAGGAATTGACTCATGCAATTATGGAGACTAACAAGTCCAATTCTGCAGTGAGGGCTGGCAAGCTGGAGTTCCAGGAGAGTCATGGTACAGATAGAGTCTGAAGGCTATCTGCTGGAGAATTCCCTTACTTGGGGGAAGTTGGTCTTTTTGTTGTCCTCACACCTTCATTTGATTGGATGAGGCCCACCCACACTGGGGAGAGCAATCTGTTTTATTCAGTCTATCAATTTAAATGCTAATCATATCCAAAAACATTCTCACAGACATGTCCAGAAAAAATGTTTGACCAGATATCTGAACTCTCGTCTGGTCAAGCTGACACATAAAATTAACCATCACAGAGAAGATACCATTTTTAACCTGGAAATGAGCCAGTCCACGAGCAAAAGAAAATGAAATGAAGCTAGAGTAGGCTCGATATTCTTTTTATATAAAACCCTCATGCTTTCAGAAACCAGTATATGAGAAGGGCTAGCCAGTTAGGAGCAGTTCAGTTTGGGACATTAAAAGAAATCTCCCAAGTGGGTTGTAAAGCACAGGAAATTGGCCTTCCCCAGTGACTTCAATTCTTTAATCTTTATTCTAGATTAAGGCATCTCTTTGGATTGGCTTATCAATTCTGGATAAAAAAGAAATAACTTTTAATTCCTTTTTCAACGATTTGCTTTTTCATTATTGTGTTAGTATAGAAGAGATAGGGTATTTGGAATAACATTCTATATGGCCAGCCCTGTAAAGAAGTTAGTGATTATTAGTAAATACCCTAAAACCTGCACTTCCCAGTGCATGTTTCTCACAGAGGTTCTCCCAGGAGGTGGAGCACTTTCACTAGAGCTACTGGCATGGTTCCCAGTGTTCCTGGAACCTTTTAGAAATTACCTTCAGAATGTGCACTGGTGGCCTGAATGCACCAACAGATCACCTTCATTCTGTAGGATGAGTTTGAATCTTAGGAACAGTCAAGGCTCAATAATACCAAACCTTATTAAGAAAAATAGTCTGATATTTCATTCTTGACCTATTAACTGGACATGAAGTTGGATCTACAAGAGGAAGCCTGCATATGTCAGTAGTACTCCATTAGGAGGTGAGGAGCTCTAATAAGTATTCAGAAACTACCATTTAACTATCAGAATCTAGTAGCACACGTAATGTCTGTGATTCATGTAATCAGTCTGATGTCCCATTTATAAAACATTCCTGTCTGAGAGTTCCAGGATAGCTGGCACAGCATTTAGCAGTAAGGACTTTTAATATCTCAAGGTCAAAGATAGAAAACCTGGGCCAACTGAAGGTTGAGTCCTGTGTGTGGGCCCTAATTTCCTTCTGAGACTGTATATTTGAGTGTATCTGTGGTCCTAAAGCAAAGGGTGGGGAGGGGGTGATCTGTGGAGTGATCTCAGTGAGGAATGTGTCCTGGAAAAAGTTGTCCCCTTCACTCTGCTCCAACTCAATCCCGAGACCATCCCCAGCTGTGAGGGAGGTGGCAAATTTGGGCTCTGGCCAAGAGTCTGCTGGGAGGAGGGCTTTATTATTAAAGGAAAGAGGATGGAATAGGTACAGTCTCTGTTTTTAACAACTCTTCTTCCTCCTTTTCCCCCAAAATTTCAACATGGATACTTCTCAGTTGTTTTTAATATTTGATGAGAAAAATGAAAACCAAACTACAAAATAGAATCTCTATTGTTTTTCTATACCAGCAATAACTAATTACAAGTGTACAGAAAATAAGATACCACTTCCTGTAGACACCAACACATAAAGCATTGAGGTACATCCTCATAAGAATGCAGACCTTCTTAAGGGGAGAGTTCACAGCTCAGATCTCGTTACAGGCCGTGGACCTCAGTTTTCTTATCAATAAAACGGAGATAGTGACATCTCCTTTATAAGGTTTTTATATGGATAAGAGGTAGTAATTATAAAGCACTTAGTATTCAGGAAAGCACTTAAGAAAGAACAGTATGGCCATATTTATGAACACACAACTCAGTATTAAAATTCTCAGGGAGTAGATATTTATAAGCAAGATTACTTGGGTTTTTCTTTGCATTATGTCAAACATTGCCTTTGTTATCCAGATAAATTGCAAGTTCCATAAATGTTGTTCAGCCAATCACTGGTCACATAATGTGACCCAAGTCTGTGTAAATGTTTCTGAATCTGCAAATTCTTCTTTAGGCACATCAGAACCCACGTTACTTTTAATGACTCAGCTATCACCTCCTGGTGCTTCCTCAGGGAGAAGATTTCAGAGTTAGACAGTTCACTTAGTTGACTTAAGAAAGAAATATTCATTTTATCCCTCTGTTTTTTTCTCCCTTCAATGAACAAATTTCACAAAGGTGTAGAAAGTTACTGTGAGAGCAACTTCCTTCATGGAAATGGAAAAGCAGCTGTCATTCAAACATCATGAAGAGCTACAGTGAGAGCAAGATGATACATGTTTCAACAATTATAAGTGTCAACCTTAAAGTTTTCCAGATATAAGATCAATGAACACGAACCTTCAACTTTATCCTTCTATGCCAGCAATAAATGACTAGAAAATTAAACCACACCATGAAAATAAAATATTTACACATTATTGAATAATAATGCATAAGATGTCTATGGAAAAAAAATAACTCTCTATTAAATAAAATGAGGGAAGACCTGAATAAATGGAAAGATAGACCACATTTATGAATAGGGAGACTGATTTCATTAATAAGCTAATTTTTCAAATGTTTGATGTGACTACAATGAAAATCCTAGTAGAATACTTTAAGAAACAAAAAGTTGATTCTAAAATTTTTTGGAGGAATAAAGGTCCTCTATTTTGAACAAAAAGTAAAGGGGTAAGAAACTTGCCTTAATCAATGTTTTGACATATTACAAAGCCATAATAATTTTAAAAAATCAGAAATCACAACCAAAAGTATGATACCAAGAAAAGGTCATGCAAAGAGATCACTGGAACAAACAGAAAGCCCAGAAACAAATCTAAGTGTTCATAGGTGCCTCTTATTTATGAGGTGACATCACAAATTTATAAGAAAAGATTAGGTTATTTAGTCAATTTTGATGGCAAAATTGGCTCCTTAAATTCAGAAAAATAAAGCTAGATTTCAACATCATGCTGTATGAATGGTGAATGGTGAAACTATAAAAGAAATAGAAAAAAATGTAGAATATCTTAGCAATTTGACACGTGGAAAGATTTTTGAAACAAGATCCCAGAAACATGAAGAATAAGACAAAATTTTGACAAATTTGATTACATCAAAATTAGAAAAATTTTCTTCCATGAAGAATATGGAGTCTGTTCTATGAACGTGATAGATAAATAACACACTGGGAAATGACATGTTTAGTGTATAAATCAGAAAAAAGATTAATATTTAGAACATATAAAATATTCATAAAAATCAGTGAAAATAAAAGATTAGAAACAAAAACAGCAGCAAAGGATAATACTACAGAATTTACAGAAAGGACACTAATAGGAAAAGATGACATTCTCACTAATATTGAGAAAGACCCAATTATTTCATTTCAAATTAGTTTATTATAGTCAAACTGGCAAAAAATTAAAATATGAATAACAAAGAGATTTTTATTTAAAATACACTTGCCATCTCTCTCTTGCAAATCCTACTAATGTAATATAAATTTATAGTTCTACTTTCATGTTTAGATCTTTATTAAAATTAGTAAAATGATTAAATGAATAAATAAATGAATGAACAAACAAGTAAACAAACAAGATCAAACCACAACAACAGAGACTGGGAGAAAAGAGCACACAGATAAAAGACATGAACCTTTCGTCTCTGTATCTTGGCTATTATAAATAATGCTGCAATGAACATATAGATGCATATGTCTTTTTGAATTAGTGTTTGGGGTTTCTTCAGATAAATACTCAGAAGTGAAATTACTGGGTCCTTCTTTGTCTCTTGTTATAACCTTTGTTTTAAAGTCTATTTTGTCTGGTGTAAGTATTGCTATCCTAGATTTTTTGTTTGTTTCCATTTTGATGAAATATCTTTTTCCACTGCTTTACTTTTAGTCTATGTGTGTCTTTTGATCTGAAATGAGTCTCTTGCAGGCAGCATATGTAAAGGTCTTATTTTCTTATCCATTCAGCCACCCTATCTTTTGAATGGAGCATTTAATCCATTTAAATTTAAAGTAATTTTCGATAGATATGTAGTCATTGCCATTTTATTTCTCATATTTTTAATACTTTTTTTCTTCATCTTAAAGAAGTCCCTTTAACATTTCTTATAATACTGGTTTGGTGGTGATGATCTCCATTAGCTTTTTCTTGTCTGGGAAGCTCTTTACGTGTCCTTTGATTCTAAATAATAGCTTTGCGGAGTAGAGTAATCTTGGTTGTAGTGCTTATTTTTCATCACTTTGCATATTTCATGCCAATCCCTTCTGGCTGGCAAAATTTCTGTTGAGAAATCAGCTGACAGTCTTATGGGAACTTCCTTGTAGTTAACAAACTGCTTTTATCTTGTTTTTAAGATTCTCTCTTTGTCTTTAACCTTGGCATTTTAATTATGGCATGTCTTAGCGTGGGCCTCTTTGGGTTCATCTTGTTTGGGACTCTCTGTACTTCTTGGGCTTGTATGTCTATTTCCTTGGTCAGGTTAGGAAAGTTTTTTGTCATTATTTCTTGAAATATATTTTCAATTCCTTGTTCTCTCTCTTCTTCTGGTATCCCTATGATACAAATGTTGGTACACTTGATGCTGTCCCAGAAGCCCCTTAAACTATCCCCATTTTTTTGCATTTTTTTTTCTCGTTACTGTTCTGATTGGATGTTTCTGCTACTTTATTTTATAAATTGCTGTTTCATCTAATCTACTGTTGATTCCTCCTAAGGTATTCTTCATTTTAATTAGTGTTAATTTCTTATTGTTTTTTTTTTCTATCTCCATGTTTATGTTTTCTAGCTCTTTAATAAAGTTCTCACTGAGTTCCTCTACTATTCCTCTAAGTTCATTGAGTACCCTATAACCAGTGTAACTGCAACTCTGCATCTGCTAGATTGCTTGTCTCCATTTTGTTTAGTTCTTTTTCTGGAGCTTTATTCTGAACTTTCATTTGAGACACATTTCTTTGTGTCTCCATTTTGACTGCCTCCCTGTGTATGTTTCTATATATTGGGTAAGGTTTATGTCTTCTGGTCTTAGTAGAGTGGCCTTATGTAGTAGGCGCCCTTAGGGGCCCAGTGGCATACCCTCCCTGGTGCTGGGTGCTCTAGGTGTGTCCCTTATATAGGTGTGTACCCTCCTATTGTTGTTGAGCCTTGGTTGCTATTGGCAGGTCAGTAGAAAGATTGACCCTCAAGATGATTGTTTGTGAGGACTGGCTGGTGAGGGGCTGACCTGGTGGAGCAGGATTTGCTTTAGCAGGACTCTGGTGCCTGCCCTTTGGGTGTGTCATCCTCAGATGGAGCCCTGGAGGTGCTTTGGCTCTGGTTCTGAAGCCGGCCACCAGGCATGCCAGCCCTGGGGCCTTCTGGGAGGGGTCCTGAATCAGGCCAAATTCAGCCGCAGCCAGTGCTCTGCCTGGGGCCACCTGGCAAGAGTCATCAAGCAATCAACAGATGGCTCCCATCTGTGCTGAGCTTGGAGGTGCCTGAGAGAAGCCAAGCTGTGAACTGAGGCCGGCTGCCACTAGTGCTGTGCTTGGGGCTGCTCAGCAGGAGGTACAGAACATACTGAGGCCAGATACTGCTTGTTTGGATTTTACAAATCTTTGATAGATTTTAAGACACTCTGCAGCATGAGCCAAGACAGCCCCTTTGTATGGAAAAGTGACTGAAAGTTGCTTGGGTGAATGGGTCCACAAGTTGGGTGGGTGGAGGTCTCCAGGGATCACCAGGGCGGGGCCACCAGTGTTAGCCAGGTTGATGGAGACACAGATATGGAGCCCACCTATGTCTGCGTACTGGGTTGGGGCAGGGCCCAACAAAGAAATGATGGATTCTGCCAGCACCTTTGTCTGGGAGAAAGCTGTCCCTCCTGCTTTCACCCAGAAAGTAGACAACTCAGTTCTTCCCCATATGTCCTTGAAGCTTTTCAAGCTGCTGCCCTAGTGCTAGACCTCTGAGTGAGTCCATCAGTGAGTAAATCCATGAGTGGGTCCTTTAAGAGAAATGTCTGTGACTCTAGCAGCTCTCCCTGTCGTTCAGCCACAATCTCTGGTTTTAACAGCCAGAAGTTGTGGGGACTTCTCTTCTTGGCAGTGGAACCCCAGGCTGAGGAGCCCAGTGTGGGGCTGGGACCTCTTGCTCTTCCAGGGGGACCTCTGTAGCAGAGATATTTCTCTCAATTCTCAACAGCTACACGTGGATGTGGGACTAGCCCAGTCCGCATTTCTGCCCTTTCCAGTCTTGAGGTGGCCTCTTTTGAATGTCCCTACTTGTGGGACTTCTGTTCCATTAGACTTCAGATGACTCCCAATGATGGCTATTCTATAGTTTAGTTGTAATTTTGATGTGGTTGTGACAGGAGGCAAGCACACCTACTTTGACATCTTGACCAGAAGCTGTGCATTGGTTTTTAACTCACTTTTTTTTACACTCATCACAATTTGTTGAAATGTCCTGGTGGAAAGACATCTAAACTATGTTTGTACCTTTGCCTTTATAAACACTGAACAGCTTCATGTTCATAGTCTTGAGAACTTGTGCAAATATTTCTGAACTATGAATTCTTGCAGTTAAATTACTGCAAAATTGCCTTCTGAGGGCTTGCTTCTAATTACCTCCTCCATTCCCCTCACTCTTATTAGCACTAGATACTACTAATCTTCTACATTCTTGACATGCTGATCAGAAGGAAATTATTCTAATGTTTTAATTTAGCTTATCTGATCACCAGCATCCCTTTGAATTTCTTCCATGAATTGACTGTTAGCTCTTTGGATGATAGTTAAGAAATATCCACCCCTCAGAATTTTCTTTACTAGACTAAGACTGTTCATGGACATCTACTGGATTTACTGTTTCATGTTCTTTTCCAAGGTTAGTGAGCACACACTGTATCAAGCATTAGACAACATACTTTCCCTGTATTGTTTCCTTTGACTCTCATTGTCATTTCTATGAGGTAAACTATGATTTAGCTCTAGTGTGCAATGAGAAACTGAGACCTAGAGGGATTAAGTCACTTTTCCAAGGTTTACACACCAATGATATTAAGTACCAGGTTTCTTAGTACTAACCAAAGGTAAATGCATTGCATAAGGAGTTAGCCTGCAATATTAATTATAAAAAAGACTCTTCTAGCATGGATGGATAATTTATTAAAGTATAATTTTTGTCTCGGGTTCATATTTTTCCTCTTCCATCTCCCAAAAGGTCATGCCTCAGGATCATTCTCAGACCAGAAATGAGTTGCAAAGCTGCTCCACTTTTCTGGTATGTGTGTATGTGTGTGTGTTGTGTGCATGTGCGTGTGATGTGCATGTGTGTTGTGTGCATGTGTGTTGTGTGCATGTGTGTGTGATGTGTACGTGTGTTTGTGTTTGAAACCAGACTGTTTAGGACATTGTTTGACAGGCTTTCCCAGCAAGAAGCCTGCAGGCACAGAGGGACGGGCTCTTGGGACCCTGTAGGAAGCTCTGACCCTGTAGGAAGTTCCACTTTCCAGTCAGGAAACCCCAGGTGTTATGATGAGAAGCCATGTTGGGCAGGCACAGGAATCTCACAAACCTGCAGAATGGTCATCCACAGGCAGTGAGCGGTGTGGACTAAAAAACAGAATATTCTGGTTGGCATTAGGCCCCCAGGACAACTATGTGACCCTGTGGAGAGCTGGGGGGAGATTCCCATAAGGATGGAGATTGAATTTTCACCAGTAGTGTGGAATGGGGGATTTTGACTCAGATTTCATTTGATTTTGGAAAATGTAAAGAGATATTTTTTGCATTCTCACAACAAAGTTTGCAAGTTCATTTTTCTTCCCTAGAATGAGCATATCTTAGGCAGTTATTAATGTATTCAAGATACTAGCCAACAAAAGATGCAGCTAAATCAAATATTTTCAACTCAGTGAGCAAATGGGTAAATGGGTACCAGACCACTAGGCAATGAAAGTTTTATGGAAGTTTTGCATCTGTTTTCTGTTAACTGAATTGGAGGCAAAACATGCAATCAAGGTTTTATGCCAAATAATCTAGAAAGCAATTTGGATTTCATGGGCCTCAGTTGAAGTTGGTTTTGGGGATCCCATATGCATGAAACCAGAAGAAGCTATAATGAGCTAGAAGGGCTCATAATTTATTTTCCATATTGTAAAAGCAATAACAACTACTTCTCAAAATATTTGGAAACTAAACAACAGTTACTCATAATCCCACTCCCAAATATAATTTTTAGCATTCTATTAGACATTCTTTTCAGCATTCTTCCTGTGAAAATGGAAAGGATATTATATATGTGCATATGTTTATATTAACATGGAAATATTTATACAGTAGAAAATGGTGTTTATTCTGGCACTTCAAAACATATTGCAAATTTTCTCATAAAAATTATTTTATTTTCTTATTTGGAGTCCAATAGCTATAGATCCTAGTTTCCTTAACTATTCCCTGTGGTGGGTCATTAGGATGCTATAGATGTTTTGCTACTGTAAATAATGACACAGACACAAGTTATGCAAAAAGCTACAAGTCAAAGGTAGGGCATTTTGTATCCACTAATTGCCTTCCAGAAGGGCTGTGCCAACTTTCCCTCAGCAGAATCCACCACTTCATACCCTCACAGTTTTGGTCATTCTTCTTACTTTCCAGGTAGTTGGCAAATGTGTATATCATTGTTCTAATTTACATTTAAAATCAGTAATAATTTTTGAGCATTTTCTCATGTGTTTATTAATGAGCTGTTTGGCCTCTGTTGTGAATTTACTTCAATTACAGCAGGCTCGTGCATCTTAATCGCTACATTTGATGTATAAAGAAATCACGGAAGCCCATTTCCTTAGAATGGATCTTGTCTTCTCGCAACATGGGAAAAGAAATTTAAGATTTTCAAGGAATGGCATCTACAGTTTTGAACAGCCCCTTTCTGGGTCTTGCCGAGTGCCAATTCACATCCTGGCTCTCCTCTGCAGGTGTCTTTTGTGGGCTCTGGCCTGTTTCTGGCTCCTGGGACCTCCCTTGGGTCAACCCAATCCCAGCTGGTTGGGAGGCTCTTTGAGAAACTGGGATTTCTATAGTACATTAGGAAAGGAGTGCCTGGATGAGACTGCTCTGTGCATCTGAGTGGTTATTAGTGCTTACAGTCTTAAATGAGAGCAGAGACAAAAGCCCTCTGACTCACAGCTTCCCTGGGAAGGACAGTTTTTGGTGTCAGCTTGGTTAAGCAACAGTCCCTGATCATTTAATCAAACCCTCACCTAGGTGCTGCTGTGAGAGCATGATATAGATGTGATTAAATACATCATCAAATGGCTTTAAGGAAGGAGGATTATACTGGATGACCTGGGTGGGCCTAATACAATCAGTTGAAGATCCTCGAGAGCAAAGCTGAGGCTTCCCTGAGGAAAAATAAATTCTGCTGTGATCAACAGCTTCAGCCTCTGCCTGAGAGTTCCTGCCTTTTCACATGGCCTGCCCATGGATTTCAAACTTGCCCAGTCAGACCTCCCAATCGAGTAAGTCAATACTTGTGACAAACTTCTCAATGTACATCTCCTGCTAGTTCTGTGTCCCTGGTTGAACCCTGGATGACATACACCCCAGTGCACTTGCCATCTGCCTCCCTTCCTCTTCCCCTCCCCTACTCTACTCTAAAAGGACTTATCCCATACTCCAGGTTTCTCTGGAGCCATGTGGGCAGACACAGCATAGAGAAGTCAATTACTAATAAGAAACCACAAACCAGGAGACATCTTAAACATTTTTACCTGTCTCCCTACCATCCACCATTTCATTATAAAAGTTTTCAAACTACAAAAAATTTGAAAATGTCCTAGTAAACACCTGTAGAGTTTAGATTCTACCATTAACATGTTATTACACTTACCTCATCTGTTATGTATCCATCCATGTATTCTACTCATCCATCACCTGTCTTATTTTTCGATGTATTTCAAAGCAAGTTGCAGATATTAATACCTTTCTCTCTAACTACTTAAGCATATATATCATTAGTTAGAATATCCTTCTAACTAATTGTGTATAGCTCTTCTTTTGAGTAAAATTTTATACAATGAAATGCACAAATTTTAAGTGCACCATTCAATGAACTTTGACAAGTGAATTCACCTGTTTGACCAGTAGGACATTTACATCACCCCATGTTTCTTTGCAGTCAGTCCTTTTCTCACCCTATCAGAAGAAATCTGATCTGATTTTTTTTCCCTCTATAGATTAGTTTTGCTTATTTGAGAAACTCATAAGTATGGAATCATGGAGTGTGTACTCATTCGTGTCTGCCTACTTTGTTTACATAATGTTTTTGAGATTCGTCCTGCTGCTGAGTATATCAGTTGTTTGCCCCATTTTGCAGTTGAGAAGCATTTTGTTGTATGAATACATCACAATTTTATACATTCTCCTATTGATGGATATCTGAGTTGTTTTGGGCTATTATGAATTAAGCTACCACGAACTTGCTGTATAAGTCTTGCTGTGGATATATGTTTTTCATATGTCCTGGACTAATATCTAGGATTGAAATTGCTGTGTCATAAGGTAGGTTTTGTTTAGGTTTATATAAAGCCACTGGACTTTTTCTCAAAATGGTTATACTGTTTCACACTCTATCAGCAGTGCTTGGGGGTTCGACTGCTCTATAGCCTCATCAACATTTCATATTGTCTCTCTTTTATTTTTAGCTATTCTGGTATGTAGTGATATCTCATTTGTGGTTTTAATTTATACTTCTTGATGACATAATGTTGATCCCTTTTTCATGGTAACACTGTCTTTTGATCATGTGTTTACAAATCCCTAATCATCTCTACCTGTAGCTTTGTGGAGGATAAGGGTGACCTGGTCAAGAATTACATTCTGAAATTCTATCTTAGGTGGTGTCTTTATGATGCCTAAGTGGAATTCTTGACTCCAGTGGGGAATCTGGAAACAAAAGGCTTTATGCAAATGCCAAGTTGCCAGCAGAAGTGGCATCCTAAAAGGGCAATGGAGCCCAAGTCTCGAGTTAGGCGAGAAAAAAAATGAGAAAGGAGACCAATGGGAGCCAGTGAAGATCATGGGGATCTGTGAGAACCAGGGGGATTAATGAGATTTCTGGGTGTCTTGTAAACTTCCATGTACAGCAGTGGGTTGTGTAGAGATGTCTTGGGCTAGACTAACTATTTAGGGCAACAGATTTTTTTTTCCCTTATGAATTATTATGTAATATTATGAAATAAAACATTGAACATTTTTCCTGTTGTTCTTACTGTTAAAATCTTCCCCAGACTATTATTAAAGATTCCAGCTTCTTAAATGGTGACTCCTCAGTGTGGGCATGGAATTATGATGGTGGTTTTTTAGATATTAATTGATAATGTAAAGAATAACCCCTAATGTATCTGTCATTCTGCCATTACTGACAATTATTGTTAAGCAAAGGCTTTAAGTTAGAGAGAGAAATCCGACACAGACACTCAGAAAACAGAGAGCTTTGATTGTCAACATTCGTTAAAGCAGAACTACAGGCCGAGTTAAGCACTTAGATGGAAAACAATTTGCCTCTCTAACCACTTTAACTCATTTGCCTACAGAATAACATGGATAGGAATTGTTGGATGATGACTCTGCTCCAAGCAAAACATTATGCAAAGTTGGACTTTTACAAAAGATACAAAAACAAAGGGTGATTTTCATATTTTAAATAAATTTTGTTACATAAGAGTTCACTAGAGAATTCATTTAAATTTCAAGTCCTTCTTCAGTCAAAACATAATTTGATTTTCAAAATTCATTAGGTAACTGATTCTACCAGGCAGGCACAGTCTCAGAGTAAGAACAGGGCCTCCCCAGACACTGTGGTGCCTTCTTCTCCCTAAAGACATGACAGCATAAGCCAGCATACAGCTAGGGACACCCCTTGGTTTGTGTTGGTCTTGTGTGACTGGGCAGAGCCACGTGGGACTGCTATAGACTGCATCCTCTCAAAATTCATATGTTGAAACCTAATTCCAGAGTGATGGCAGTAGGTGGTGCAGCCTTTGGGAGGTGAAGGTCATGAGGATGGAGCCTTCATGAATGGGATTAGTGCCCTTATAAAAGAGGCCCCTTGTCCCTACCATCATGTTAGGACATGATCATTTATGAATCAGAAAGAGATCTCTCACCAGACACTGAATCTACCAACACCTTGATCTTGGATTTCCAGCCTCCAGAACTGTGAGAAATAAATTTCTGTAAGCCTCTCAGTCTATGATATTTTGTTATTATAGCTCAAACAAACTAGGAAAGGGAATCGACAGGGACTCATTAGGTCTCCCTCATATTTAGTGTTGTCTATACACCAGTAACTGAGGGAATTTGAGAGGGAGTAACTGATTGACTTAGCTTAGGCTTTCATAACAAAATACTACAGACCAGGTGGCTTAAACAATGTGAATTTATTCCTCATAGTTCTGCATGCCAATGGTCCTGTCCCTGATGTGAAGCAGCCTGAGCTCAAAGCAGGCCAGATGTCCAGGGTTCAGTAGTCGGGAGACAAGACCTCAGCCCCTTTGCCCTCAGAGAATGGCCATTAGGTGTTCCACAGTCTCTCTAAACAGCCCCAGGTGCCACTCATGAATCCCACCCTCCATATTTGGCTTTTTTCCTTTCCCTGACTCATTTCTTGTCTCTCTCGCCTGCTTCTTGGTCACCTTCCAATTCCTGTATACAAGTCAACTTTGGGGTACCCAGGACATCCACAATTCAGATTCAGAAATTATCAAGATCTTGCCACACTCTTCTCTCTCTCTCTCTCTTTCTCTCTCTCTCTCTCTCTCTCTCTCTCAATCTCTCTCTCTCTCATTCTAAAACAAAGCCCAGACTTGAAATGATATTGCATTTACGGATCTACTCCAGGGGAAATATGTAACTATCTCCTTGATATGATTCCCACATTCATTACTGCAGACTTGTCTCCCTTCCAAACCCTCTTTGTCCCACCTACAAGACTAGATTCCCATGCATACTAACTGGAGGTGAAATGGGAACATGCCAATTTGTTTACCATTGTTATTCTTTTAATGCATACACCTAGGGCTTCAAGTTGTGAGTGGGTGTGATAAAGTAAGAGGAGAAAATTTCCTTAAAAAAAAAATCTTTTATTAGACAAAAGATAAGGAATAAGAGAAAGGTTACTCCTTAGCAAGCAAGTCCAAACTGTGCCTCTGGTAGGATGAGCAGCTGGCTGGAGAAGATGCAGAAAAAGTCATCAGTTGGCATCAGTGGTTGCTTTCAAGGGCATCATTTTGTAAAGGCCAGTTCCCCTCACTGTCTACGTCGGTAGGGTGATATAACATTGCCGCTTCCTTCACATACGACTCTAAGAAGTAAGAGTGAAATACCACCACTTTCTCCTTCTTCAATAGACTTGAGCACAATGTTTCCAGAAAAAGCTAAGTACCTTGCATTCTGTCTCTAGACTTTCTCTTGCTGTTCACTTTGGTGGTGGGAGAGATAAGCATGCACTAAAGGCCTTCTGATACTTTAATTAATGGAATGGACAAAATTCTCATCAGCCTTATTCTCTGGTTGGTGGAAAGGAACACAGGGGATTGGACATGCATGGTGCCTAGACCTGCAGGCTGTGGGGCCTGCATGCAGGGTGCTCATAATAACTGAATAATTTCATCTCCAAGAGCCACTGAAGCCTCCTGGGGAAAACTGAAAGCAAGCAAGATGTATGTTCTCACTTCATTTCCACCAGAAATCAGGGAGGAAGATAGAGAAGGAAAGTAAGTGTTCTTATTATCCCTATTTTATAGTTGGGGAAACTGAGGCCAGGACTTTATTGATGGAGGCTTATCAGGTTATGGTGCTGGGAGGCCATACATCTTTTACCAGTTTTTGAAAGATACACTTGGATCTGTATTCTTCATCTTATGTTTACCCCCTGTTGCTGCCCTAGAGGTAAGCATGGGATGAGAGGGGCTGGCAGCCTGTCAATGGAGGTCCTTGTGCAGTGAGTGACTTGTGGCCATAGGAAACATTTGGGGAATTCCACATTGGCTCTGGGTGTTATGTGTGCGTCGGAGCTTTTGCAAGAGGGGCCGCTTCACAGAGATGCCAGTGGAGGTGGAGCAGCTGAATGAGAGCTGTTGTGTGTCGAGTTCTCTGCTGGTTTATGAGCCCTCCTTCATATCATTTTGCATGATCCATGATGCAGCATGGGAGGAAATCAAAGGATAGGTTAGTGAAGAAGGTAAATGTGGTGTCACCATAGATGAGCTGGGACTCTGGAAGCTGCCTCAGTGCCAAAGACATTGAGACCAACACTGCTTGCAACACCTGTGGGTGCACAGAGCACCTGGCAGGGCTGGGGGCTGCCCCATGAGCAGAGCTGGCCCTCATTGCACTTGGCTTCCCCTCTTTCTGCTTGATTCTGTGTGCTTCCCATCCCCTAGAAGGTGCTGCCCTCAAGGAAAGATGGACCCAAGCCTAATACGGTTTGGAACAAAGCATGAACAAACAAGACAGTGAAGAAAGCAACCACAGAGGCAAATTTAAATAAAAAAGATGTTTTGTTACATCAATTTTTATTCAAAATAATTTAGAAGATTAGCTATTTCAAAACAAAATACAATTTAGTCCATGAGGAAATGAGCTAAAGTGGTGGGGAGGGGTGCTCACATACAACGCAGAGAAATGAACACTTTATCCCTCTAAGAACTCACAACTTGCTCTGTATTCAGCTCGGGGTCCTGGCAGACCATGAACCTCTCTCTGCACAGTCCATATACACTTCTGTGTGTTCTGAGGCCATTGGAGAAAATATTGTTCCTGGACATGGGGAAGGGCATGGAACACAGTGCCTGGGCCCCGAGAGTCACGGTGAAGTTTATTTTATTCTCTGTTCTGCAGATTCAAACATATCATTTTGTAAACTGCCACTTGTTGCCATTTTTAAGGGCCAACTTCACCAGACTGACGGTTGCCATCTGTTAGGGGCCGAATTGTAACCTCTGAAATCCATGTGTTGAAGCCCTAACCCACACGACTTGGAAATGGGGCTTTTAAAAGGTGGTTAAGGTGAAATAGTGGCCTTTATCCAAAGTGACTGGTATCCTTACAAAAGAGGAGGTTAGGACACAGACATTCACAGAGGGATGATCGTGTGAGTGCTCAGAGAGAAGAGAGCCATCAGAAACCAGCCTTGTCCATACCTTGATCTCAAACATCCACCCTCCAGGCTATGAGAGAATAACCATCTGTTGTGTATTTGTTGTGGCTTCTGATACGGTGTCATGCAAATGCACTTCCTTGAGCCAGCTCCATCTTCTCTATGAAGCCAGGGAACTAGATTTCAGAATACTTGGATATCACTGAGCTGCCTGTAGATATCTACCCAGCCTGTCACTGGTGAGTTTTTATTATTCTCTTTTATATTATTATGCTTAGAAAGATTTATTAATAATTAATTTTCCATTTTTTTAGTCCTTCCTTTCCTTTTTTCCCTCTTTATCGAAATATAGTAGACAACTAGTTGCCTGCATTTACACTGTATAATTCAATGAGTTTTTTTCAATAATAGTTGGCATGCAACATACCAGCCTCAGTTGCACAGCATAGTGATTAGAGATCTGTATAACTCACGAAGTGATCACCCCACTAAATCCAGTACCCCCTACCCCTTACATATTTATTACAACATTATTAACTATTTTCCTGTGCTACACTTTATAACTCCATGCTTATTTTGTAACTATCCATTTGTACCAAGGTATTACTTTGTCCTTTTTGCCATCTCCCGAACCCCCTCCCATATAGTAGCCTTCAAAATATTCTCTGTGAGTTTATTTCCATTTTTGTTGTTGTTTATTTTGTTCTTTAGATTCCACATGTATGTTATATCATGTGGTATTTGTCTTTCTCTGACTGATTTCTTTCAGCACAATATCCTCTAGGTCCATCAAGGCAATATCTTTTTCCATCCCCTTCCTTTTAGTTTGTGTGTGTCTTTTAATCTGAAGTGAGTATCTTAAGTAGGCAGCATATGTAGAGATTTTGTTTTCATATCCATTCAGCCACTCTATCTTTTGTTTGGAGCACTTATTTCTTTTCCATTTGAGGTACTTGATAGGAATGTAGTTATTACTATTTTTTATTCCTGTTTTTGATACATGTTTTTTTTCTTTTTAAAGAAGTCCTTCCAACATTTACTGTAATACTGGCTTGGTGCTGATAAATTCCTTCACCTTATTTTTGTCTGGGAAGCTCTTTATCTGTCCTTCAACTCTAAATGCAAGCTTTGCTGGATAAAGTATTCTTGGTTGTAGCTCCTGGGTTTCCATCACGTTAAATATTTTGTGCCTAGCCCTTCTGTCCTGCATAGTTTCTTTTGAGAAATCAGCTGCCAGTCTCATGGGTGCTCCCTTGTAGGTAACAAACTGCTTTTCTCTTGATGTTTTTAAGATTCTCTCTTTGTATTTAGCCTTTGACATTTTAATTATGATGTGTTTTGGTGTGGGCCTCTTTGGATTCCTGCTTTTTGGGACTCTCTGAGCTTCTTGGGGTTTTATGTCTGTTTCCTTCACCAGCTTAGGGAAGTTTTCCATTATTATTTCTTCAAATAGCTCTTCAACGTCTTTTTTTTCTTCAGGTACCCCAATGACATGGATACTTTTACCTTTAATAGTGTCCCATAGACTCATTAAATTACTATTATAGTCTTGATTTTTTTTCTTGCCATTCTGATTGAGTGGCTTTCCCATCCTCTATATAGGTCATTTGATCCTCTTCTTTATTCACTTTGTTTATTCCATTGAATATACTTCTCATCTCAGATAATATGTTCTTTATTTCTGATTGGTTCTCTTTTGTAATTTCCATTTCCATTTTTGTGTTTTTTTATCTCTTTGTTGAAGTTCTCACTGAATTCATCTACGCTTCCCCTTCATTGAGCATCTTTATAACCAGTGTTTTGAACTCTGCATCTGTTAGATTGCTGGGGTCCATTATTTCTGGATCTCTATTCTGTTCTCTCAAATGGTTTGTGGGTCCTAGGCCTGGCTGATCCAAGCTCACGGCTAGGAATAGGACCCTGGATTTAGAATGTTACATTAGTGTGGTAGAGCACCTGCGCCTAAAATATGTAAGTATAATTCAGCTTATTGTATCATGCATGTGTGGCTGAATGCCACTATTGTACTCTGATATGCGTGGAGCCCATGCTGTCCCCTGGGGAGAAGAAGAGGAGCAGAAGGAGAGCAGAAGGGGAGCACAAGAAAAGCAGAAGCAGAAGTGCGCTTCCCTCAATAGAGCTGCACTCCTCGCAGTAGAAGCTCACTCCCCGAGATAAAGGTTGTGCTTGTCGTTTCATTCAGCCTCTCGTGCATTCTTCCAACGGGGCATCTTACAGTTGAAACCTTCCCTTCTCGATCAGCTCAGCGCTGACATGATTTCTGCTTCTTTGTCTTCCCATTTTGGCTGCCTTTCTGTGTCTGTTTCTATGTTCTAAGCAAAGCTTCTAAGCCTTCTGGTCTTATTAGTATAACTTTGTGCAGTAGGTGTCCAGAGGCACAGTCCTGAGAGGGGTTCAGCTGCAGGCCAAGTTCAGCCCCAGCCTGTGCCCCTCCGGGGCCACCTGTTAAGATTCAGCAAGCTATCCACAGATGCCGTGCTTATAGTAGCCTCAAAAGGCCACACCAGAAACCGAGGCCAGCTGCCTCCAGTGTGAGTCTAGAAACTGCTCAGCAAGGGGCACCTGACTAAGCGAGGACACACCTGGATGTGGTTGGGTGGGCCTGTGAGTTGGGAGAGGTGGAGTTTTAGGGAACCTTCTGGGCAGAGCGACCTGTTATCCAGTCTGATGACATCTCTGCTATGGCAGTGCTGAGTCTGCGCACTGGGAGAGGGGAGTGCTCAACAGAGAAACAATGGATACTACTGGCATTTCTGCCAGGGAGAGAGCCTTGCCATTGTCCTCACTCCGACAGCTCAGTGTCCTCTGTAAGTCCCTGCATAGCCAAACTGGCACTGGTGCTCAGAGCGAGCAGGGACACGGCTCCTTTAAGAGGTGTCTGCCGCTGCCACAGCCTCTGTCCCACTTAGCAGCAGGGGACCAGGCAGGCTCACATCCTCACCCCATCCTACCTTCTGCCGTTGCAAGGTGATTTCTTAGATTTCTGCCTAGTTGTATGGATCCCAGGTGATTTTTCCTTGCTACTGCTCCTTGTTTCTATCACAACTTTGATTTGGTCACCAGAAAGATGAACAGAGCCAATATCATCTATGTAATTTTTTTCCCCTCCATCTATAGTTTTCCATTTTTATATATAAATTTCAGAGCCTTGAACAGACAGCAATATTAGTTTTGTCAGTCAAATTTGATACAATTTCAAAATAACATTTAATTTCTCTGTCAGCAATGTTTATGGTAAAGGTCTGATTCCTTTTGGGTTTTTGAAATATTAAAAATAGCATGTGAATGCCTTTTACTGCCTTCCTGGTTTCTCAACTATTGAAGAGCTGTGGCTATTTTAGGTCAGGAAAGGTAAAATCAGAGAAAAACCCAGAACAAACAAGTATGTCAATAGTTGAGATCCTTTGGAGACAACTTCACACTTAAAAGGTATAAGGAATTAAGGATTTGTTGTACTCACAGGTTCCAGAGAGGAAGGCCCTGCACTCTCAGAGGCCCACACATATCACAAGCTGGGTCGAGATTGGTTGACAGAAAAACAAGCTGTGAGAGGACAGTGGGCAAGCATCTTCTTTGGAGTCCTGGGCAGGGACCCCACTTTGACTATACTAGGTCAGAGAAGGAGAGGAGGAAAAATGGGGGATCTCCTAAGATAGATCCCCCCAGACACATGAGAAGAGGTGGAGATGGAGAAGTCTCACACAGTTGGGCAGGCTCAGGTTGTGGAGCTGCATTCCATCTGTCCCTGGCTTACCCACATAAGTCACTTCTGAAAACTCTGTTACTGAGGGCAAGCTGTTCAATGAAAACTATTTCCATTACTATTTTCTCATCTTCCTGATTTCTTGATTTTTATTATGTATATTATATATTTAAATATATTTGTTAACCTAAAGATAAAAGGCTTTTCAAAATGAAAAAGTGATAAGCACTTATTTTTTTAATTGAAATTTTTTAAAATTTATTTATTTAAATTAGTTCCAAGTATACAGCACATTAGTTAGACATATATATAGTTCATAAAACTATCCCCACAATTGCTCCCTTCTTCCCCTGGCCCTCCACCTAGCCATCATATTAATGCTAACTGCATTCCCTCTGCCATGCTCCCCATCCCTATGACCAACTATCAACTACTAATTTGTACTTCTTTATCCTTTCACCCCATTCTCCCAGTCCCCCAAACCTCTCCCCTCTGTCCGTTACCACATTGTCCATTATATTTGTGAGTCAGTTTTTGATTAGTTTGTTCTTTTTCCTTAGATTCCTCATATAAGTGAAATCTTATGGTATTTATCTTTCTCTGTCTGACTGATTTTGCTCAGCATACTAACTTCTAGTTCTATCCATGTTGCTGCAAATGATAGGATTTCATTTTTTTAATGGCTGAGCAATGTTCCATTGTATATATGAAGCAGAATTTCTTTATCCAATCATCTGTTGATGGGTATTAAGGTTGCTTCCATATCTTGGCTATTGTAAATTGTACTGCCATGAATATTGAAGTGCAAAGATCTTTATGAATTATTGTTTTAGTTTTCTTTGAATAAAAACCCAGAAATGCAATTTCTGGGTCAAGGGTATATCCATTCTTAATTTTTTGAGAAATCTCCAGACTGTTTTCCATAATGGCTATACCAATATGCAATCTCTTCAACAATGTATAAGGGTTCTCTTTTCTCTGGATCCTTGTGAATACTTGCTGCTTTTTGATTTATTGATGATAGCCATTCTGACAGGTGTGAGGTGATATCTCATTGTGGTTTTGATTTGCATTTCTCTGATGGTTAGTGAGCTTGAGCATCTTTTCATATGTCCGTTAGCCATCTGTATTTCCTCTTTGAAGAAGTGTCTGTTCAGGTCTTCTGCCCATTTTTAAATTGGATTGTTTGCTTTTTTGTTGTTGAGTTGTTCTTTATAAATTTTGGATATTAACCCCTTATCAGATGTATCATTAGCGAATATCTTCTCCCACACAGTCGTTTGTCTTTTTGTTTTGTTGATGGTTTCCTTTGCCGTACAAAAACTTTTTAGTTTGATGTAGTCTCATTTGTTTATTTTTCTTTTGTTTCCCATGCCCAAGGAGATATATCAGAAAAGAAATTCTTGTTAGTAATATCAGAAAGTTTACTGCCTATGTTTTCTTCTAGAAGTTTTATGGTTTCAGCTCTTACATTGAAGTCTTTAATCCATTTTGAGTCTATTCTTAACTTTGTTGTATGTTGATTGTGAAGATGGGTCCAACTGCTGCCCTTAACGCTCTTCTCGCCTGCTTCTTCTCCCTCCTTCTCCTTCTCCTTCTCCCTTCTCCTTCTCCCTTCTCACTCCTCCTTCTCCTTCTCCTCCACTCCTCTCCTCCTCCCTCCTCCCTCCCTCCTCCTCCTCCCTCCTCCTCCTCTTCTTCCTCCTCTCCTCCCTCCTCCCTCCTCCTCCTCCTCCTCTCCTCCTCCTCCTCCTCCTCCCTCCCTCCTCCTCCTTCTTCTTCTTCTTCTTCTTCTTCTTCTTCTTCTTCTTCTTCTTCTTCTTCTTCTTTTTTGCATCATCTGTCTAGTTTTTCCAACACCATTTATTGAAGAGACTGTCTTTACCCTATTGTATATTCTTACCTATTGTGTATTCATACATTAAGTGAATGTATAGGTGTGGATTTGTTTCTGGGCTCTCTATTCTGTTCCATTGATCAATGTATCTGTTTTCATGCCAGTATCATGCTGTTTTGATTATTGTAGACTTGTTGTATAGTTTGATATCAGGTAGTGCGATACCTCCAAATTTATTTTTCTTTCTCAAGATTACCATGGCTATTCAGGGTTTTTATGGCTCCATATAAATTTTAGGATTATTTGTTCTAGTTCTCTGAAAAATGCCATTGGTATTTTGATAGAGATTGCATTGAATTTGTAGATTGCTTTGACTAGTATGGCCATTTTAATGATGTTGATTCTTGCTACCCTTGAACATGGCATATGCATCCATTTATTTGTATCTTCTTCAATTTCATTTTTCAATGACTTACAATTTTCTGAAAACAGGTTTTCTCCCTTCTAGGTTAATTTAATTCCCAGGTATTTTATAGTTTTGATGCAACTGTAAAAGGGATTGTTTTCTTAATTTCTCTTTCTGAAAGTTCATCGTTGGTGTATAAAAATGCCACTGACTTCTGAATATTTATTTTGTAACCTGCTATTTTACTTAATTCATTGATCAATACTAACAGTTTTTTGGTGGAATCTTTAGGGTTCTCTGTATATAGTACCATGTCATCAGCAAATAACGAGAGTTTTACTTCTTCCTTTCCAATTTGGATGCCTTTTATTTCTCTTTCTTGTTTTCTTTCTGTGGCTAAGACTTCCAATACAATGTTGAAGAGGAGTGGTGAAAGTGGGCATCCTTGTCTTGTTCCTGATCTTAAGGAAAATGCTTTTAACCTTCCCCCATTGAGAATGATGTTAGCTGTAGGTTTGTCATATATGGCCTTTATTATGTTGAGGTATGTTCCCTCTATTCTCATTTTATTGAGAGTTTTTATCATAAATGGATGCTGGATTTTGTAGAACGCTTTTTCTGCATCTATAGATATGATCATATGGTTTTTATCTTTCGATTTGTTAATGTGGTGTATCACATAAATTGATTTGTGGATATTGAACCAACATTGCGTTCCAGGAGCAAATCCCACTTTATCATGGTGTATGATATTTTTAATGTATTGCTGAATTCTGTTTGCTAATATTCTATCGAGAATTTTTGCATCAATGTTTATAAGAGATATTAGCCTAGTTTTCTTTCTTTGTAATGTCTTTGCCATGGTTTTGAAATCAAGGTAATGGTGGCTTCATAAAAGGAGTTAAAGAACCATCACTCTTCTTGAACTATTTGGAATAGTTTGAGAAAAATAGGTGAAATACTTCCTTGAATGCATGTTGGGTGGCACAGGGACTCTGGGAGTCTCCTGGGTCTATTTGAGTAAATTTCCCTCTGCCACTGCAGTGTTAGTTTACATGCCAAAGCTGTCTCTGTGGCTCCCTATTTCTGTTCAGAAATGACAGCTTTCTCTGTGGGCCAAGAACTCCACATGAGTTTCTGTTCACATACGTTCCCTTGGATTTAGTATGAGTAGTTGATTCATCTAGTCTGTGATGACATAGACAGTCTTGACTCTAGGAGCCCAGGCCTCCAATTTAGATCCAGCAAGGAGTGTCCAGCCTGCATTTCACAAGCCTATGTCTCCATTGTAGTTTTCCCTGAATAAAGACAGGCTTGTTGATGTGGGAAGAGACAACACTTGACATTGGTTGAGGGAAGACAGGCTTCGATCTGTGGGCCCAAGCCATGGCTTCAGTTTTTCTTAGGTAATGAAAGAAAAAATGCAGTGGATTGAGGTGTGTGTTCTACCTCCTCGACGAGGTGAAGGGATTGGATCTGCAAGTCAAAGACACCATGCTCGCTCCTCAGAGAAATTCCACATATGGAGACTTGGTTCTATTTGTCCAAGACAGATATTCTGACCAGAGGAAAGAGTGGCCATGCAGATGAAGCTTTTAAATCTACTAATTTTCAACAAAGACAGGCTTGGTGGCTTTGGACCAGTGTTCTGTTGTATTAGTGTTAGGAAGAGAATAGCTTTGTGTCAGGGGCATGGGTCTCCAGTCTACATCATTTGAAGGGAGGACAGTACAGTTACCATGAATGGGGTCTCCTTTATTTTCTGAAAGGGTAGACAATTTGGGTCTGTGGGGCAGGCACTTCCCAAGGGATTTTTTTCATAGGATCTAGGTTGTTGGTAGTGTGAGTAAGTCTTTTGCCTAGTCTATTCAAAATGAGACAGTGTTAACCTTGGAACCATGGCTCCGCTGGAATCACCAAATAATGACATGACCGCCCCTTAGTAATAACATGACTCCCAAGAGACTGGCCTTTATGGAACACAGGGAGACCATGGGACACATGGGGCTGACCTAGTTCTCCTTTTGGAAGAGGAGTGCATATCACTTGATAAAATTCACGTAAACACTGAGACACGTTATCTCTGCTTAGCAGATGGGGGCTGACATAGCCTCCTAACTAATTTCCAATCAAATGTCATGTCCACACCACAAAACATCCTTGAGGTCAACGGTACATGTGGCCAAAGTATAATCCTTAATTTACTTCAGGATTTCTCTACTGTCAGGAAACGTGCTTTAGGGCACTGGAGGCGGCTATCGCAGATTGGCCATGTTGAAACCTGGAGGCTGAGTGTGCTCTGAGGAATCGACTGGATAGTGAGGGAATAATAGCCGACATTTTACCAAATTGTAGGTAAAATGCTGAGTCATTGTGAGGATATAACTTTGGAGTGGAAATAACGGCTGCCTCAGATTACTGTGCTGGAAACTTCAGACAACAAATAATGAGAGAGACTGGCTTAATGGCCATAAAATAAAAGTTTAGATATTGACAATGAGAAATTTCTTTCAGCTATTCTGGAAACTCTAGGTTCTGGCCAGAAGAGGAGCATGAGGTGGAGGACATCTAAAAACTTCTTAGCAAATATGCGAGAATCTCGCGATATTCACATGCCTCCCCGCGGTAATCACGTGACCATCAAGATATTGGCTTGAGGGCAAGACTGGGAGAATACATGACATTGGATGATGGTGTGGCACTCACTTTTGATTTACTCTTCTCCATTCCTTGGTAAAATAAACATAAACAGTGAGAAAAATTGTGTTCATGTGGAAGAGACGAGCCCGCCATGGGATCTCGCTGCCTGTCTATCGAATGGTCAGTGTTGTATGAGAAGATATTCCTGAGGACAGCGAGGTCGGCTACCAGACAATGATCTTTAGATATCTGGCCTGAAGTTTGGCTGTGGTCTGGCAACCTTCTTGAAGGAAATGGGAGCAGCTGTCACACATTAACCCCATTACAATTGGGAGGCCAAGTGTGCTTGAAGAAGCTATTTGAGAGGGGTGGAAACAGCAGCAGCCATTTTTCTGTATTTAGGCAAAAATGCTGAGTCACTGTGAGCACAGCTCAAAACGGCTTCAGGTGCGACTCCTGCACTCTTCTTGGATGTAAACCTTAGGCCATTACTGTCGAGAGCGAATTGTTTATCGGCCATTGTATGAATGCTGAAATATTGAAAATGTGCAGTTTATGAGTCATGTTTTGAAACACTTGTTTAAGAATAGGGAAATAATAATAAGGTGGCAGTCACCTGAAAATAAGTCACTAGGCACTCATGCGGCAGTCATATGAACACATCGCAGGAGTCACATGCGGGACAGGGTAGAGCCTGTGGGAATCGTTTGTCTACCATGTGACTGGTGTTGTTACTGTGGACATAGGTTTCACTCACTTGTTACCTTACATCAGGCTTGAGTGTGTGTGAAACATTTTCCTTTCGAATCTATGTGGAAAATGAGAATGTCATGGTGTTGTAGTTTTTAATCATCTACTCTACTTTCCTGATACAAGCAGAGTAATGGGTCATGACGCATGTACTTCGATTGATTATTGTGCTCAACCAGGACAGTCATGTTTTCTTGTGCCAAGTCCTTCACCCACGGTTCACTTATAGAAATTTAGGCTAGATTCTGTGTGCCATATTCTGAACTTTACTTCCTGGAAAGAGGAACAATGCTTGGCCATGCATCCAAGCTCCCCAATTGCATTCCTGAGGGAACAGTCCAGGCTTTGTTCAATGTTTCGAAGTGCCCACGCTTTCTTCTCTTACCAAGGAAAAGGATTGGTGCTACAGGTTACGGTACCTTTCAGTATTGGGAAAAGGGAAAATTGGTGATGTGGGACCAGGTTTTGCTGAATGGAATCTTAGAATGATACTAGGTTGGTGCCTTTGGCCCCAAATTCTATCTTAAAAGCTTAATGAGGACAGTCTTGGTGCCGTGAACCGAGTTTTTGTTCTTCCTTATCCTAGGAGATGATATCTTGCTTCAGTGGGCCAAGATCTCCCGAAGAGTTTCTAGTAGCAATGGCCAGGCTGTGTGTTGTAGGCCTATGTTTTCAGTATGGGACGTGTAACCAATTGGACGGTCCTGACCTTCTGGGTCTGTGGCTGCAAACCACTTGATTTAGGGGGTTAGACTTGGTGTGTATTCCACATTCTATATGTTAATTTCTCTCCCATCAAGAAGGCTTCTTGCTGTGTGCCTAGGACTCCAGGCGACAATGGTTGAGAAAGGACAGGACTTGAACCATGGGCGCAGGCCACAATTTCAGTTTCTGTTAGGGAAAGACCAAAGAAATGCTGTCAGCCATCTATTCAGTTCTACTTTTGGGAAATAGTTGAAGGGATTGGAATTGCTAACCAATGTCAACACTCTGGTACTGATTAGAAATCTAGGCAGGATACAAAGTCCTAGGCACCGAGTTAAGATTCTTGGACCTGAATATAGGCTTGCACTGAGGGCAAAAGACCCCTATCTCCTAGTTTTCAGAGAAGAGAGATGTATTGCTGTGGGTTCCATTCTCCTTTGTACTTATTTTTATGAAAAGACAAGGTTTGTGCCCTGGGCCCGTGTCAGCACTACATCTCTGTTCATGGGATGACAGTGATACTGGAAAAAAGGAGGCCTCCATACATCCTTGTGTTCAGAAAATATAGCTTTGTTTGTGGGCCAAACACTCCACATGAGTTTCTGTTCATATGTGTTCCTTTGGGGTAGTTTGAGTAGGTGATTCGTCTAATCTATGATGACATAGAGGGTCTTGATCTGGGAGCCCGTGCCTCAAATCTAGGTCCAGTGAGGAGTGTCCACTTTGGGTGTCACAGGCCTATGTCTCCATTCTAGTTTCCCTTGCATAAAGACAGACTTCTTGCTGTGGGCCTAGACAACACTTGACATTGGTTGAGGTAACACAGGCTTTGATCTGTGGGCCTGGGATATGGCTTCAGTCTTTCTTAGGTAATGAAAGAGGAAATGCTGTGGATCATGATCTCAGCTCTCCCTCCCAGACGAGGTGAAGGCATTGGATTTGCAAGCTAAAGTCACCATGATTGTTCCTCAGAGAAATTCCACACATTGATACTTGGTTCTAGTTGTCGAAGACATATTCTGACCAGAGGTAAGAGTAGCCATGTGTTTGAAGGTTTCCAGTCTACTAATTTTCAAGGAGGACAGGCTTGGTGGTTGTAAACCAGTGTTCCGTTGTTTTAGTGTTAGGAAGATAATGACTTTGTGTCATTGGCCCTGTTCTCCAGTCTATATCATGTGAAGTTAGGACAGTATTGTTATCATAAACAGAGGTCTCCTTTATTTTCTGTAACTGTAGACAGTTTGGGTCTGTGGGCCAGGCACTTCACAAAGGATTTTTTCATAGGATTTAGGTTAGGCATTTGACCTTCTCAAGCAGGCACTCATATCAGCCCCAGACCTTGCTCTTGTGGGCATCACCAAGGGATATCATCTTTCTGTGAGTGAGACCAAAGGAATCGCCAAAGGAGTCCTAACCCAAATGCTAGGCCCATGGTGCTGACCAGTAGCCTATCTATCAAAGAGACTAGACTCGGTGACCTCCCGATGGCCACTCTACCTACGAGCCATAGCAGCGATGGCTCTCCTAGTCAAAGAAGCTGACAAACTCACCCTTGGGCAGAATCTAGACATTACTGCCCCTCACGCGGTAGAGGCCCTTTTCCACAGTATCCCAGACTAACTCCAGAATCACTCAATACCAGGCTCTCCTCCTCGACCAGCCAAGGATCAACTTCTCCAAAGCTACTGTCATCAACCCAGCCAATCTGTTGCCAGACCCAGACCCCGAGACCCCCGTTCATGACTGCATCGATTTCCCTGATGCTGTGTATTCCTCGCAGCCAGACTTCAAAGACTCCCCTCTGCCTGAGGCCGATGAAGTTCTATTCACGGACGGGAGCAGCTTCATGCAGGAAGGAAGAGGGTACACTGGAGCAGCGGTCGTAATTCTAACTGGCACCATCTGGTCACATGATCTTCCCCATGGGACTTCTGCTCAAAAGGCCGAACTCATCACCCTCACTGAGGCACTAAGATGGGGAAAGGATAAGGCAGTCACAATATACAGTGACAGCCGATATGCCTTTGCCACTGCACATGTACATGGAGCCATCTACAAGGAAAGAGGGCTTCTGACTTCAGCTGGGAAGGACATCAAGAACAAGGGGGAGATTTTAGCCTTACTTGAAGCCATATGGATACCTAAGGCTCTGGCTATTGTTTATTGTAAAGGGCTTCAAAAAGGGAATAGTCCCGAGGCTGAAGGAAACCAAAGAGCTGATGCAGAGGCAAGAACAGCCGCCACATGGCCAGTGGGGCCCCCACCACATCTACTGACTGTTGTTTCTTACCCAGAACTGCCTCCGTCTCCGACCTATACAGTGGAAGAAAACATATATTTTCAAGATAAGGGAGCCACTAGGAACCAAAAGGGGTGGTGGACAACCCCAGATGGAAAAATCAGACTCTCACAGGCCCTTAGAAGGACTCTCCTCCACCAAATACTCCAGACCACATACCTAGGGCGAACTAAGATGCTCCAAGCTTTAGACTCCTACTTTCACTTGTTAGAAGAGAGAAGAACTGCAGAGGAGATTGCCTCACGATGCCCCGGCTCGTGCCCAAGTTAACCAAAGAAAGGGAAGATAGAAGAACCGAGGCATAGGGAAAGAAGAACTTATCCAGGGCACCACTGGGGAGTAGATTTCACTGTGGTAACCCTGACGGTGGGGGGCTACAAATATTTACTTGTTTTTATAGACACCTTTTCAGGATGGGTAGAGGCATTCCCCACCAGGAAAGGGACTGCCTTAGTAGTTACTAAGAAACTACTACAAGAAACCCTCCCTCAATTTGGCCTCCCCAGAACTTTAGGGTCAGATAATGGGCCAGCCTTTGTAGCAAAGGTATCATAACAATTGGCTAGCTACCTAAATTTGTGATGGAAACTCCACTGCACCTACCGGCCGCAAAGTTCGGGCCTAGTAGAGTGAATGAATCGGACCCTAAAAGATACATTAGTCAAGTTAGGATTAGAAACTGGTGGGACCTGAGTAGAACGTCTCCCCTTTGTTCTTCTCTGAGCCAGGTGTACTCCATATATTAATGAATTCACCCCATTTGAAATTTTCTTTGGAAAACTCTCACCTTTAGTACCTAGAATAGAAGATGAGAAAAAGGCAGAACTACATAACCTTGTCTTACTTCAGTCTTTACAGGCCCTTCAAAGTGTACAGAAGGCGATTTGATCCCAGGTTCGTGCTGCCCACTCAGCCCTGGGGGATGGACTTCCCCATCAGTTTCAGCCTGGAGACTCTGTGTGGATCCGGAAGTTCACTTCCAAAGGACTAGAACCCAAATGGAAAGGACCCTTCACTGTCTACCTGACGATGCCCACTGCAGTTAAAGTAGACGGCATCCCATCATGGATTCATCACTCCCACGTGAAGGCAGCATGAGAGTGGACAGCCCAGGAAGACGGGCCCTTAAGACTAAGACTCAAGTGTACATAAGTCTAACCCTCTGTTTCTTCCTTTGTTCCTCTTTAGCCCAGGCATACAGAAACATACACTGGCCTAGAGTATAGGAGCTTATAGAAACTGAGACCGGTGAAATGATTGCCCAGAACATCACCAGCGATGGTACTCCAGAGATCTGAATAGACTTGTGTCAGCTTGCCAGAGATCCCCTTGCCATTGCAATGGCCAGACACCACCTTGAATCAGGATCTTTCCTAAGCAGAGGAACATACTTAGGCTACAAGGGGGGACCTGGCTGTGGCATGTCATTGGCTGAGAAAAGCCTCTTAGGGATAGGACTCTATATTTGTCCTCATGGACATTACCCAGGGATATCTGGCTGCATGAGTAATATGGGACTTGGATGCGAGGGCCAAGGCCAATTTCCTTGTGCTAACTGGGTTTGTGAGACTATCTCCACTATAGATAATTATAAAAACAGAATGATGAGCATATTAGATTAATAAGAGGACCAAGCGCCTCCACATGCTCTCTTGGGTCTTGCAATCCTATCATAATCACCATGAAAACTGGTAGCCCTGACGGACAACACTATTGGCTCACAGGACAGACAGGGGTATCAGATTATATAAATCTGATACAGGGGTATCAGATTATATAAAACCAGATATGATGCAGGATTATATTTTACTATACAGGTTAAGGACCCTCCCAGGAAAGCTAATCCTATAGTACCCAACAAACCACTTCTAGTTCCAGGACTACCCCAAAGTCTTACACCTAAGAAAACTTCTGTTTCCGGAGCAACTCTAACTCCAGCTCTAGGTCCTCCAGGTAGTTGCCTAACAGCTATTAAACCCCAGGCATTCGACCAGCCACAACCAGAACCAGAAGAAGCAGTAATAACTATGCTAACGACAATACACAAGGTCTTAAATAAGACCACCCCAGACATAGGACAAGATTGCTGGTTGTGCCTAAACCCAAAACCCCCTTATTATGTTAGAGTAGGAACTCCTCTAAACTTAACTGAGCTCAGCTCTGCACGAGACTGTGAATGGAAAACTCTCCGACTCACCTTAGGAGACATACAAGAAAAATTAACCTGCCTAATTTCACAGAACTATTCCAAGCTGTTTGCACAGTCACCTTGCTTTGATAACTGTAGTTGTACTATCAAAGTACCTATCTCAGGGGGTAAATACTATAAGGGTTCAAATAATTCTTGGTTAGCATGTAATAGTGGGCTCACTCACTGTGGTGCATTCGATCTTTTCAACTCAGGTGAGACTAATATTTGTATCCTAGTCTTTGTACTCCTCCAAGTGTCCCTTTAAAATGGGCTGGAAGGCAGACTTCACTTCTTCCACCAGGACAGGTTACAGAAACAGGCCTTACCAATCTTAATACCTCTTCTTGTAGGACTCGGAATAGCAGGCTCTGCAGCTGTAGGTACTACTGCTCTCATCAAGGGAGAAAATGAATTACGCGAAATTGGAATACACATAGATAAGGATATCGAGACCTTAAAAGACACCATCAGCAGGCTACAAGTCGATTCACTAACAGAAGTAGTTCTCCAAAATAGAAGAGGTTTAGATTTATTATTCTTAGAACAAGACTGATTATGTATGCCTCTAGGCGAAACCTGTTGCTTCTATGCCAATAGCTCTGGAATAATTAGAGAAAGCTTACTACTAGTACAGAGAAATTTAGATGCCAGGGAAAAACAAAAACTAGAATCAAATAACTGGTTTCATAGGATGTTCAACTGGTCACCATTATTAACAACCCTTCTATCTGCTGTAGCGGGACCTTTAATCCTCCTCTTGTTAACTTTTGGCCCATGTCTCCTCAATTTCTTGTTTGTATACATAAAGAAGAGAATTAATTCTATTAAACTTTTAGTATTACAAAATAGAGGCTATGAGCAAATTAGGCATGAAGAATCAAGGAGTTGATTTTCAGCTAAGGCCAGTGGGGAATGTGCTGGCTGGAAAATTACTGCTTGGCTATCACCCATGGGAACATAACGCTCTAACAATAAGCTTTCTGCTTCTGTACCCCACACTTGCACAATTGACCTGTGCGTTGAAAGTTAGTAAAAAGAAGAAAAATAGACTTGTTTGTTCAAACAGAATGAAGAATGGGGTTTAGGGCTTAAAAACCTTGTACCTCTACATTTCAGGGCTGCTTGATTTGGGGGTCTGCATACCACTGGCAGGCCCAGATGGCTGAATAAAGAGTGTGTTTCCTATAACTCACTGATTTCTGGTGGTCCTTGTGTCTATTGGGGGCTGGTAGGAAAAGAATGGCTTTGTGTCTTGGTGCCGTGAACCGAGTTTTTGTTCTTCCTTCTCCTAGGAGATGACATCTTGTTTCAGTAAGCTCAGGTCTCCCGAAGAGCTTCTAGTAGCAATGGCCAAGCAGAGTATTGTGGGCCAACATCTTCAGTTTGGGATTTGTTAACCAAATGGATGGTCTTGAACTTTCGGGCCTATGGCTGCAAACTAGTTCATTTTAGAGGGTTGAGGCTTGGTGGGGATTTCCACAGTCTAAATGTTACTTTCTGTGCACCTAGGGCTCCAGGCAACAATGATTTAGAGAGGACAGACCTTGAACCATGGGCCCAGGCCACCACTTCAGTCTCTGTTAGGAAAAGGCAGAAGAAATGCTGTCGACCAACTTCTCAGTTCTACTTTTGTGGAATAGGTGAAGGATTGGAACTGCTAACCAACGTGAACACTCTGGTTCTGATTAGAAATCTCAGCAGGATACAGGTCCTAAGCATCGAGATAAGATTCTTGGACCTGAAGACAGGCTTGATCTAAGGGCGAAAGTCCCCTATCTCCTCGTTTTCAAAGAAGACAGATGTATTGCAATGGGTTCCATTCTCCTTTGTACTTATCGTTAGGAAAAGACAAGCTTTGTGTCTTGGACCTGTGTCAGCATTCCATCTACTTTCAAAGGATGACAGTGATGCTAGAAAAAAGGTGGACTCCATACATCCTTCTCATTCTATGAGACAGATTTGTTTGTGGGCAAGACTCCACATGAGTTTCTGTTCACATGTGTCCCCTTGGGTTTAGTATGAGTAGTTGATTCATCTAGTCTGTGATAACATAGAAGGTCTTGACTGTGGGAGCATGGGCCTCCAAATTAGGTCCAGCGAGGAGTGTCCAGCCTGGGTTTTTCAGGCCTATGTCTCCATTCTAGTTGCCCCAATATAAAGACAGGCTTGTTGCTGTGGGCCTAGTTACCACTTGATATTGGTTCAGAGAAGATAGGCTTCGGTCTGTGGGCCCCAGCCAGGGCTTCGGTCTTTCTTAGGTAATGAAATAAGAAAAGCCGTGGATTGAGTCTCAGCTCTACCTCCCGGACGAAGTGAAGGCATTGGATCTGCAAGCCAAAGTCACCATGCTAGCTCCTAAGAGAATTTCCACAAATGGAGACTTGTTTCTAGTTCTCCAAGACAGATATTCTGACCAGAGGAAAGAGTGGACATGCTGTTAAAGGTTTCCAATCTACTAATTTTCAACGAGGACAGGCTTGATGGATTTAGACCAGTGTTCCATTGTATTAGTGTTAGGAAGAGAATAGCTTTGTGTCATGGGACCGGTTGCCAGTCTAATTCATGTGAAGGGAGGACAGTATAGTTACCATGAACAAAGGTGTCCTTTATTTTCTGTAGGGTAGACGGTTTGGGTCTGTGGGCTAGGCACTTCCCAAGAGATATATTCATAGGATCTAGGTTGCTGGTAGTGTGAGTAAGTCTTTTGCCTGATGTGTTCAAAATGAGATGCTGTTAAGTTTGGAACCATGGCCCCCAGGAGTTACGACAGAATGACGTAACCACCCCTTGGTAATCACATGTCACCCAAGAGACTGGCCTTTATGGAACACAGGGAGACCATGGGACACATGGGGCTGACTTAATGCTCCTTTTGGATGAGGAGTGCATGTCACTTGATAAAATTTATGTAAACACTGAGACACGTTATCTCTGTGTAGCAGATGGGGGCAGACACAGCCTCCTAACTGATTTCCAATCGAATGTCGTATCCACGCCACAAAACATCCCTGAGGTCAATGGTACATGTCGCCAAAGTATAATCCTTATTCGCTTCGGGACTTGTCTGCTGTCAGGAACGTGCTTTGGGGCTCTGGAGTTGGTTATTGCATATTGGCCATGTTGAAACCAGGGGGATTTGAAGAACCGAATGGAGAATGGGGGATAAATAGCCGACATTTTGCTGTATTGTAGGAAAAATGCTGAGTCATTGAGAGGATACATCTTTGGGGTGGATATAACGGCAGCATCAGATTCCTCTGTTGAAAACCTCAGACTATAAATTCTGAGAAGGACTGGCTTAACAAATATAACGTAAAAGTAGAGATATTGACAAGGAGGGAGTTCCTTCAGCTATTCTGCAAACTCTTGCTTTTGGCCAGCAGAGGAGAATGAGGTGGAGGACACCTGAAAATCTTGCAGGAAAAACGCGAGAATCTCACGATATTCACATGCCTTCCTGTGGGCATCACGTGACCATCAAGATATTGGCTTGAGGGCAGCATTGGGAGATCACATGACATTGGGTGATGGTGTGGCACTCACTTTTCATTTACCCTTCTCCATTCCTTGGTAAAATTCACATAAACAGTGAGAAAAAGATTGTCCATGTGGAAGACATGTGCCTGTTAAGGGACCTCACTGCCTGTCTATCGAAAGGTCGGTTTTGCATGAGAAGACTTTCTTGAGGACAACGAGGTCGCCTACCAGCCAATGATCTTTACATAACTGGCCTGAGATTTCGGCTGTGGTCACGCAAGCTGCTTGAAGGAAAGGGGAGTGGGAGGCTAGGTTTGCTTGAAGAAGCTATTTGAGAGTGGTGGAAACAGGAGCCGCCGTTTTCCTGTATTGTAGCAAAAATGCTGAGTCACTGTGAGCACAACTCAAAATGGCTTCAGGTGAGACTCCCACACTCTTCTTGGATGTGGGCCGTAGGCCATTACTGTCCAGAGCAATTTGCTTTACAACCAATGTATCAATGCCGAAATATTGAAAATGCACAGTTTACGAGTCGTGTTTTGAAAACATTTGGTTGAGAATAGAGGAAGAGCAATTGGGTGGCAGTCACCTGAAAATCAGTCACCAAGCAGTCACATGGCAGTCATGCGAACACATTGTGGGAGTCACATGGGGGTCAGGGTAGACCCCACGAGAAGTGTTTGTCTACCACGTGACTGATATTGTTACTGTGGGCATAGGTTTTCACTTACGTGTTAATTTAAACCAGGCTTGAGTGTGTGTGAAACATTTTTCTTTTGAGTCTATGTGGAAAATGAGACTGGCATGGTGTCGTGGTTTCAATCATCTACTCAGCTTCCCTGTACAGGCAGAGTAATGGGTCCAAGCCAAAGTACTTCATTTGATAATTGTGTTCACTCAATACAGTCATGTTATCATGTGCCAAGTCCTGCACCTAAGGTTCACTTATGAAAATTTAGGCTAGATTCTGCAGGCCAGTTTCTGCACTCTACTTCCTGCATAGAGGAACAATGCTTGGCCATGCATCCAAGCTCCCCAATCATGTTCCTGAGAGAAGAGTCCAGGCATTGTGCCAAGTTTCGATATGCCTGTGCTTTCTTCTCTTACCAAGGAAAAGGCTTGGTGCTTTAGGTTATGGTACCTTTCGGTAATTGGGAAAAGGGAATATTGGTGATGTGGGTCCAGGTCGTGCTGAATGGAATCTTAGAATGATACTAGGTTGGTACCTTTGGCCCAAAATTCCTTCAAAAAAGCTTTAAAGTAAGGACAGTCTTGGTGCCGTGAACCGAGTTTTTCTTCCTTTTCCTAGGAGATGACATCTTGCCTCAGTGGGCCAAGGTCTCACCAAGAGTTTCTAGTAGCAATGGCCTGTCTGTGTGTTGTGGGCCTACGTCTTCAGTTTGAAATTTGTTAACCAATTGGATGGGTTTGAATTGTGGGCCTGTGGCTGCAAACTAGTTCATTTTACAAGGTTGAGGCTTGGTGGGGATATCCACAGTCTAAATGTGAGTTTCTCTCCCATCAAGAAGGCTTTTTACTGTGTGCCTAGGACTCCTGGTGACAATTGTTTAGAGAGGACAGGCCTTGAACCAAAGGCCTAGGCCACCACTTCAGTCTCTGTTAGAGAAAGGCAGAAGAAAAGCAGTCGACCAACTCCTCAGTTCTACTTGTGCGGAATAGGCGAAGGGATTGGAACTGCTAACCAAAGTCAATAATCTGGTTCTGATTAGAAATCCAGGCAGGTTACAGTGTCCTAGGGATCGAGTTAAGCTTCTTTGACATGAAGATAGACTTGCCCTGTGGGCGAAAGTCTCCTATCTCCCAGTTTTCAGAGAAGACAGCTGTATTGCAATGGGTTCCATTCTTTTTTGTACTTATTGTTACAGAAAGACAAGCTTTGTGTCCTGGACCCATGTCAGCACTCCTTCTCCTTTCAGGGGATGACAGTGACGCTGGAAAAGGGAGGCCTCCATACATCCTTCTGTTCAGAAAAGACAGCTTTGTTTTGGGGCCAAGAAATCCACATGAGTTTCTGTTCACATGTGTTCCCTTCGGTTTAGTATGTGTAGTTGATTCATGTAGTTTGTAATGACACAGAGAGTCTTGACTCTGGGATCCCTGGCCTCCAATATGGGTCCAGTGAGTCGTGTCCAATCTAAGTTTCACAGGCTTATGTCTCAATTCTAGTTTCCTATGCATAAAGATAGGCTTGTTGCTGTGAGCCTAAAAACCACTTGACATTGGATGAGGGAAGCCAGGCTTTGATCCGTGGTCACAGGCCATGGCTTCAGTCTTTCTTACGTAATGAAAGAGGAAATGCTGTGGATTGCAGTCTCAGCTCTACCTCCTGGACGTAGTGAAGGCATTGGATCTGCAAGCCAAAGTCTCCAGGCTCGCTCCTAAGAGAAATTCCACACATGGAGACTTGTTTCTAGTTCTCCAAGAAAGATATTCTGACCAGAGGAAAGAGTGGCCATGCTGTTGAAAGTTTCCAATCTACTGATTTTCAAACAGGACAGGCTTGGTGGCTTTCGACCGGTGTTCTGTTGTATTATTGTTAGGAAGAGAATGGCTTTTTATCATGGATCTTGGTCTCCAATCTACACCATGTGATGGGAGTACAGTACTGTTACCATGAACGAAGGTCTCCTTTCTTTTCTTTAAATGTAGATGATTTGGTCTGTGCGCCAGGCACTTCCCAAGAGATTTTTTCATAGGATCTAGGTTGTTGATAGTGTAAGTCTTTTGCCTTGTCTGTTCAAAACAAGATGGTATTAAGCTTGGAACCATGACCCCTGGTAGTCACGACCAAATCATGCGACCGCCCCTTGGTAATCATGTGACTCCCAAGAGACTGGCCTTTATGGAACACAGGGAGACCATGGGACACATGGGGCTGACCTAATGCTCCTTTTGGATGAGGAGTGCATGTCACTTGATAAAATTTACATAAACACTGAGACACATTATCTCTGCGTAGCAGATGGGGGCTGACACAGCCTCCTAACTGACTTCCAATTGAATGTCGTGTCCACGCCACAAAATGTCCTTGAGGTCAACGGTACATGTGGCCAAAGTATAATCCTTAATTCACTTTCTCTGCTGTCAGGAACGTGCTTTGGGGCACTGGAGGTGGCCGTGGCATATTGGCCATGTTGAAACCTGGGCGCTGAGTGATGGTTTTTGCCTATGCTGGTTCTATTCTGCCTTCTTCTTTCAAAATTGCACTTTTTGAGATTAATCAGTATAGCTATTCAGGAAAGCACTTATTTGGACAGAACCCCAAATAGTGTTCTAATTAAGGAACCAAGGTAATAAGTGTTTCATGACAAGGAGAAGAACAATTAATCTGTAGAAGTTAGGCATTTCTATTGTTGTGGATAGCAATATAGTGATGTTAATTCTAAACAATGTTTTCTTTTCAGCCCTGTAGTCATAACATCTGCTTTCTTATTATACTTGTAAACAATTTTTTTGGACATAATGTTCCTTTAGGCTAGCGGTCACCAAACTTTTGGGCATCAGGGACCATTGCTCCTATGAAAATCTAATTCCTGATGATCTGAGGTGAAGCTGAGGCAGTGATGCTAGTGCTGGGGAGCAGCTGCAAATACAGATGAAGTTTCGCTCGCTTGCTTGCCTGCCTCTCACCTCTTACTGTGTGGCCCAGTTCCTAACGGGCCACAGACCAGTACTAGTCTGTGGCCCTGGGATTGGGAACGCCTGCTTTAGGCCATTCCAAGAAGTTATTTTATCCTGTTTTAAAATTCTAAAGATTTGAAGCACAAGATGTGCAAAGTAGTTCCTCTGGCACGGTAGCTCCATTTTAAAGTGTCTCTGTTCATATTATTTGTCATATTTATTATAGTAAATATATTTCTCTAAGCCTTTTCCATTCTTTTTGGAACAAGCTAGAATATGAGCGGTAGAAACATTGTGTTGCTGGTTTGTATGAGAAAACATAAAAAAAACCCAAGTGTTTTCTTTTTTTGAAGTATTCTATATTTTTATTTGGTTTAAAAAACCTGATCTTTAAGATATCATTTTGTGCATTTTTTCACTAACATTTAGCCAACTATTCATTTATGACATATATAAAGAATTAGGAGCAAGCTTTCTTAAAGTCTAGAAAGTAACACTATATGAATAAATGTATAGGAAAATACATAGATCAGAGGTGTCAGGAAAACCCTGGCTTTGCCATCCAATCTCACACACCCCAGATGGGCTGCAGGTAGTGATGAGATTGTGGTGCTCCTGGGGAGAGAGAAAATTCTAGATTGTCCAATATGAGAGGCTTGTCAAATCCTCTTGTGATGCCTGATAGAAATGGTTGAGATTGCCACCTCTAATTTGACTTCTGATGGCATATTCATTCATGTGTATGTGACCAGTAAAACTATGTAACTAGCAGACATCATTCTAGGGCATGATTTTCAAATTTGAGATTGGTAGAATCCCCAGAGGGTTCAGGACAGCGCATCCCATGGGGCTCCATCTGAGGTTCTCATGCAATGGAAGAAGGGCTGCTGTTCTGGGGAGAGCGCTTGGAGAATGCGGGTTCAGAGTTCTCCTATGCAGTACAGACACACCCATCTCCCTGTGTGTGCCTCCAGCCTTCTGACATTGGCAAGTCGGGGGCCCAGTGAGGATGGTTTTCCCTGACACCCTCCCAATAGAACTTCTCAAACCGAACACAAGTCAACCCAAAAATTGGTTTTTAAAAAAAAACTTAGGAAAGATTTGCAAAGAGGAGAATTTGACCATGAAGTCTGGTAAAACAGACTGAACTCTGGCAGAGAGGTCTCTTTCTAGAGAAGAATATTGTCATAAACTAAAAGAAGTTATCCATGGAAGTAGTGGGACAGGAAGAAGCCCTCTGTACTCACAGAATGAGTAATAACATCACGGCATGAGAAGAAATGAGAAGGAACAGCAGAATGCAGATGCCTCGCCCAACTGGCTCAGGAGGCCACAGTCTGCTAGAGATTTTGGAGTCAGACCACCCTGTCTGAGGCAGGGAAGATTCTCATTCTGTAAGTTTGAAGGTGCATCTGTACATCTGAGTCTCCTCGACAGAGTGTTCCAAATCCTGCTTGGTTTGAGTAATCTGCCCAATTCATTTCCCAGCACAGCTGAGAAAGCCTAGTGAGAAAACTGCTGTCTTGCTTCTTTCCTGGAACTTACTGGGAGTCTATATTCACTGATGTGGATACATCCGGGCAGCGTTTCTAGTGGCCTCTATCTCTTAGCAATACTAGCTTTTTCTTCTCCAGTTGAACGTGCCATGGCTCCCTGAGCTTGGCCCTGCCCTGCCATCCTTGGAGGACTATGAGTCTTTTGGGTTCCTCAGAGGAATGAGTCCCCAAAATGCTGAATGGGGAGAGAGGCTAGCTTGAGGACTGAAGATCTGATGAATCATGGGGCCATGCCACATAGAAAGTAGGCATCTCATTTCAAGTTGTGTTCTTCACTTATCTTGGTGGGCTCACTCACTCAGGAAGCCTGCTGAGCATGAAGAGCTGACTCTCAGAGCTCTGTGCCAGTCCTGTGGTAAGCATTGCTCTGGTTCTTGTAGGAGGACAGAGACTCTAAAGGGAAGGCCAACTCCACTTAGTTCAGGTGAGGAAAATCCTGCTGAGGGGATGTTCCCCCCATTACCCATGCCATGGATGTTTGAGGAACACCCTGCATTCCTTCATAGGCAGTCAGGTGCAGCTGGCTGCTGTCTACCATGCTGTGAAGAAAATTCCTTCTAATGGTGAAACACAGAACTAAATTACCTTAAAGTCTCTTCTGACTTGGATTTTTAAACTTGATTCTATGCAAATACCTACATTTACAAAAAATAAGCCATAGAAACAATTACTTAGAAAATAATAAAGACTGTTAGTACAACAAAACTTAAAGGATGGCAAACAAAGACCTTAGAATATATTGGGAAACAATGAAAAGGTCACATGTAAAGATAAACCCTTTAAAGAGAAATAGCCAAAATTTTAGCACATCAAAATGGAGAATGTTTACCCTCCTGTGGGTTTTGCCCAAGTGAATGTAACTCCTCATAGGATATCTAAACTTTTAATACAGAGTGTGTGCTTTGTAGTTTATTTTTAGTTGGTTTCCTGGGAAAATTGTAATATTCATTCTAAAGTAGTACATTTTAAAGTATAATATTTTATAACAACTTGTGACTAAAACAGTTTTCCATGGGAAAGAAGTTAAGATTTTATTATGGAAATCAATGCAGAAGTATACGTTAGTTTACTGAAATTCACTTTGCAGATGTTTCAGGAACAGTTAATTCTCAAAGCCCTTTGGAAAAACTCTGGACTCTGGCGTCAGCCCCTGGAAACCATCTTCCAGGCATGGACTGTTTCACCCCATGGGTGCTTTTCTGCAGCTGGCTGGTGCCACTTCAAGGACATTCTGCAATATGGGCCTTGAAAGCCATGTACAGTTGCCTCCAGATACAAATGCTGTACACCATCCTTGTAAAGACCAAGAATGAAGCTGAATCTTCTTTTGGATAATTTTGTGGGTCTTTGTTGGGAAAGGAGATGATTTGGAGAGAACAGGTCAAAGTAAGCCTTTAAGACACTCTAAACCATTCCAAATTAATGTTTCCTTCAGCCGCGTGTGTCCCCCAGGATAATCTGGTACTTCAGGGAGGCAAATCCCATCAAAAATCCTTCCAAAGTATCCACTCAAAAATCTGCACACAGATATTTATAGCAGCTTTATTCATAATTGCCAACGCTTGGAAGCAACCAAGATGACCCTCAGTAGGTGAACTGGTAAACTTTGGTACATCCAGACAATGAAATATTATTTAGTATTAAAGAGAAATAACCCGTGAATCCAGGAAAAGACATGGAGGAAACTTAATTACTAAGTGAAAGGAGCCAAACTGAAAAGGCTATACATACTGTGTGCTTCCAACTATTTGACATTCTGGAAAAGGCAAAACTATGGAGATAAAAATCAGCAGTTGCCAGGGCTTTAGCAAGAGGGAAGAATGGCACATCGAGAATTTTGGGGGCAGTGAAACTATTCATTATGACACAATGGTGGATATATGTAATCGTATCTTTAAAAAAAATCCTTCCAAATTGAAAGAGGGAGCTTGGCAGAGCTTTGTCCCCATGACACGTGGGTGTGCAACATTCCTGTTCAACTAGCCATAGTGCTCAGACTGGTCACAGGGACTATTTGCCTGATTGTTTCCTGAATCCTGATGTATTTGGAACTCAAAAGGGAGTTAAGGAAGTTTACCCAAGTGACATTCAGAAGTGCAGGGAGTGATACCTTGGAGTGCTTTAAAAACTCAGACCTCCTGGCATTTCCCAGGACCTCCATCCTTGCAGGCCTCAGGCCATAAGCTTTAGGAGATGGAAGCAGCAGGCCTGCCAGACAGCCAGGTGTGGTCCCTTGGCTCCCAGGCCTGTCAGTGACAGCACCACAATCTCTGAGCACCTGGCTCCCTTCAGCCCCACACCTGAGACCCCATACCTGCTGGCCTCAGACTCCAATGACTCATGCTCTGATCACTAACCTGGCTCCCAAAGACCAAGGAATCAGCAGCTTGGATCTGTGGTCTGCAGAACAGACACAGCCTAAGGCTGTGACATGGTTGTTGTTTTATAGCTTTTGTTTATTATTTTTCTAGTTACAGAGTAAATATGTGTTCATGGCAAAAAATGTTTTAAAAATAGACAAGAAAATGGATCTGCACTTGTTTGGGTTGACTCACCTTCAGCAGTGGGGGGTCAGCTTTAGAAGCTCTGTTCCCCTGTTTACACTTCTTAGAATAAAGGCCACATCCCTCCTCCTGGATGTGATATCTTTCCTTCCATGCCTTCCATCTCAGCATTGTTCTCTGTATCTATAAACTTTGTGGGGTTTTTTTTGTTTGCTTATTATTTTTTTAAGATTCCACATATAAGTGAGATCTATGATATTTGTCTTTCTCTGACTTATTTCACTTAGCGTAATACCCTCTATTTCCGTCCATGTTGTTGCAAACGGTAAGATTTCGTTCTTTTTTAATGACTGGGTAATAGCCCATTGTATGTATGTACCACTTTTTCTTTATCCAATCATCTATTGATGGACACTTAGGTTACTTCCAGTCTTGGCAATTGTAAATAATGCTGCAATAACGTGGGGTACCTATATCTTTTCAAATTAATGGTTTTTTTTCTTTAAATAAATACCCCAAAGTGGAATTGCTGAATCATTTGGTAGTTCTATTTTTAATCTTTGCATCATCCTACTCATTTCCTCATAATTCTCCTGAAAGAGACAGTGGTTCTTGAATTCCTCGGAAGAAATCAGTTAAGTTGCCATGACTTGCCTGGTGGTCAAGTACAGAACAATTCTTCCAGGTGGTAACTCTGGGGCCACTGGCTGCTCACAGGCTTCTCATGAACAGCTTGTGCTTGGCACATGTATCCGTCTTCTACTTTCACCTTCATAACAACCAAGAGACAAAGTTACTACATTTCCTGCTTTATGGATGGTAACTGATTGTCAAGCCACAAAATAAGTGCATTTCCTATCATGAATTTAATGCTTCATTCTGTGGCTATGCACTGTAGTCCTGACACACCAGAAGCACCATGCTAAGAGCTGAGAATGCAATTCTGAACATGACAGTCATAATTCCTATCCTTGGGGAGTCTGCGTTAGAGTAAGAGGACAGGCATTTGATAAATAATTGTTTGATAAGCATTAAATTGCAATTGTAATAAGCACAACAGAGGAGAGATACAAAGGCCTATTAAAACAGGAAATGGGTTGGGAACTCTTCTAAGGATTCACAGAGCCCCTGAGAGAGAGGCCATGTGGAGAGGAACTGAGGTGCCTCCGCCATCAATTAGCACCAGGCTAGTTCATCCACCAGCTGAATTTAGCCACATGAATGACCCAGGCAAGACCAACAGAAGTCAGCCCACCATGAGAAATACAGTGTAGCTTTGAGCCATAAAGTTTTGGGGTTGTTTTGTATATGAGTATAGAAATCTGAAATAGAATACAATGGCTAAACAGAAAATGATATCTTATGTTTTTGCCTATTGTCACTTGGACTGAAGTGCTCAGTTAAGTTTTGTAGCCACTGTAACACAGAATATGGAATATTGGTGATTCAAGGCCTTGAGATTTCTAGTGTGGAATGACTGCCTCAATAAGCACTGGGAAGATGAAAGAAAAAGAAGATCAAATCCCAACACATGTCCTTAACTCAGGGCCTTTCCAAAATGTTTAACAGAGTCTCTTATCTCTTATTCCCACAGGGTGACAGTAGCTAAAAAATTAAAAGCAAAAATAGATCCAGGGGTTTCCAAAATTATAACAATTGAATTTAAAAGGCCCATCTGTGACGGTTAAGGATGAGAAGCCGCAGCAATGAATACAGAATGGGGATCTATAGGAGAGTGAAGAAACTCAGATAGCCTGCATATAGGCACCCTCATATTTCTTTTGAAAATATTGCGATTTGCATGCCTGAGGAAATGATTCTGCACAAGGACCGATTTGCAGTTATGCTCAGATGCTGAGAGATGAACTTCAGAGACAAATCACAGAGGACTAAGATTTCTGTGGTAGTTTTAACACATGTCCTCAGATTCCATGTAGCCTCCCCTTGAACCTGGATGGGTCTCTGGGGCACTGTGTGACTTCTGATGCTTTGATAGATGAGGACAGAGCTATGCCATTTTCTTTTGTGACATGCTCTGGAAGCCTCCAACTGTCTTTTTTATTTTTATTTTTTCCCAGTTCTATTTGGATAGAACTGACACATTACATTTTATAAGTTTAAGGTGTACAACACGATAATTTAATACATGTACATATTGCGAAATGATTACCACAGTAGGCTTAGTTAACACATCCATCACCTCACATAGTTAAATTATTATATTCATGTGTGTGTGTGTGTGTGTGTGTGTGTGTGTGCGTTTGTGTGATGAGAACATTTAAGATTTATTCTCTTAGCGCCTCCAGCTGTCTTATAAGAAGTTTGGCTACCTTGGGGCCACGTTGTGAGAAGGCTACATAGAGAAATGGCCAGAGGGCTCCACCTATTACAGTGCCTAGCCCAGGAGCCAGACTTGTGAGTGAAGATGTCCCCACCATGGCTACCATCTAACTGTAACCATGTGAGAGATCCTGGTGAGAATTGTCTGGCTGACTTTAGTCAACCCAGAACTGAGAGAAGTAATAAAACATGTGATTATATTGTTTTAAGCCACTGTTTTGGGATGGTTTGTTTGCAATAAAAAGCTTGAACATATTCCCACCAAACCATTTGCAAGATGAGGCTACTTCATATTGAGAACACTCTGGGAAATATGCATATGAGCTGGTGCCAGGGGTACAGAAAGCAGCAGGTGTCCTGAAGAGGAGAGAGACATCTTATCATAAGACAGAAGGGCAGGTCAATTTGTGTCAATCTGGCTAGATTATGATACCCTGTTGTTGGTCAAATACCAGTCCAGATGTTGCTATAAAGGTATTTTGTAGATGTGATCAACACTTATAAATAGTTGATTTTAATTAAAGCATGTTGCCCTCTGTAATGTGGGTAGGCCTTAAGAGCAAAGAATTGAGGTACTTAAAAGAAGAAGGATTTCTGTACCAGACTGCAACATGGAAATTCTGCTGGAGTTTCTTGTCTTCAGACTCAAATTTTAGCTAAATTTCTGGTCTGCTGACTGGCCCTACAAATTTTTGCCAGTCCCTACAATTTTGTGACCCAATTCCTTAAAATATCTCTAGATCAATATAGATATAGGTATAGCTATGGATATGAGTATTGATATGGATATGGAGATGGAGATAGGAATAGTGACCATATTGGTTCTGTTTCTTTGGAGGGTCTTAATAGATGTAATAGGGAAGCTTGGCACATTAGCGAAGTTACTGAGGGTCATACCAGAACATCCTCTCCAAAGGGAAGGACATTTTGCTGGTCCTCACACCCCCAGCACTAAAAAGGAAACACAACATTGGCTTCTTTAAAATGTGGGAGCAACCAGTTCCAAGTCTGTCTGATGTGTGGGTTAACTTGGAGCCTGGCAGCTGTGAGTAGGCTCAGACACATGTGATTCTCCTGCTGAACTGAAGGGAATGGCCAACCATGCCTTGGAGACTCCACATGCCCACAATGCTTAGGATGCTGTGTGGGGTCTGTGGTGGCCCCATGGCATTTGGAGCAGAGCGTAACCAATGCAACCTGATGATGGCTGCAAGAAACAGCCATCTGCCAACAGTGAATTTGGAGAGGAGTCTGAGCGGTACCTGAGATCCCAGCCCTGTCTGGCAACTTGATCCTAGTCTGTGAGACCCTGGGCAGACGTCCCATCTAAGTAGTGTTTAGACTCCCTACCCAAAGAAATTGTGCGATAATGATGGGTGTTTTAAATCACTAAGTTTGTAGGAATTTGTTACACAACAATAGAAAACTAATATAGGCCCTAAGTGACCACACAGCTTTAGTCGCTCATTGAAAGTCATGCATCTTCTGATTTCTCTCTCCTTCATATTAGAAGTTTGTACCAGCACCCATCATCAAGTGGCAAATACTGGACTAGACAGAGCCAGTCACATCCTGAAAACACTCACTCTTCACTCACCAACTCACACTCATTCTCTCTCTTTTACTCACAAACTCACCTATTCTCTCTCTCTCTCTTCTCTCTCTCTCTCTTTCTCTTCTCTCCTCTCTCTCTCTCTCATGTTCACTATGCCTATTTCTGGAGCATTGCCAGGTCCCGAGCAAGCACAACTGTGGTTTAAAGGAGAGTACTCTATACCAAATGATTGAGGATAAAAAATTTTAAGCCCGGTTTACAGATGGTTCTGTACAAAGTGCCAGCTCAGTTCTGAAAACTGGATGAGGACACTAAGTCTCTCTGAAGGAGAGTGCCTATCTTTGTGATTGGCAATTGTCAACATGTAATGGAAGTATAATAGGAAAATATGGCATATTGACTAAACCCAAGTTTGTGATTTAACTGCATTGGGCAGGGGAGGGTGTGTATGTGTTGCGGGACACTTTTTGAAATAACTAAATGCTCACCATCTATCACAGGAATTATTAGCCAAGGCCTACTTTTAAAACATATCCTGAATCTGACTGCTTCTTATTATGCCCACACATACTACACTGTTCCAGTCACTATCAATAGACTGCACACAGAGTATATGAAGAGACCTCATAGAGAAATGGCCATTTCCCACTTGTTCCTAAAGTTTGTTTTCTACACAGAATTGTCTTTGACTCATGTCATGTGTCCTGGCACTCTGAGAGCTCCTGCCTCTCTCAGAGTCATGTACCTTCTTTCCCATGCTCATGAAGCCCCATGTGGCCTGGCTCCCATGAGTTTTCCTTTCTCACCTCTTACACACCCCTTCCTTCTTGAAGGGTACTTTGTAAACAGAGGCACTGACTGGCATTGGGTGCTGACCCACAGGAGCAGACTTTGAGAGTTTTCCTTAGGGAGGAAACATTGCACATGTGAGAGTTACACTGCAATAGTTGATGTTTTATGTGAATGGTTTCCCTTCTATGCAGTGAGAGTATTGGAAGCATGGTACCTGAGGATGACCATGGGCCAACGGAATGGACTAAAGTTGGTAATCACTGTTGTTACATTGGTGGCCAATTCCTAAACTTCCTTCCTATTTGGGAGATCTGATACCATGTGGATTTGGTGGAAGGCAGCCCACTTACTCTGCAAGCTCAAGGGAGGCCAGTATTCTCTCTCCTGCCCCCAGCAACCAGGGTGAGCACAGAAGCTAGGCCAGGTCAACTAGAAGCTCACTCTTGGGCCTCTGAATTAATAGTGCACAGATGCTGGATCACACAGACATCATTCTTGGTAGAGCTGGTAGGGCCAAGAATCCTGGCAGAAGAGGGAGCTGAAGTGGTGGCAGCAATGACTCATGGAGATGGGACACTTCTCACCACATGGCTCTGGCTGCATCTGAGCTACCAACCTCTCTGCTCCTACGTGTTCTGAGCCAGCCCTCCAGAATGCTCTTGATTCTCGGAGTAGCTGATAATCTCCCAATAATGTGCTCAAGTTAGTCAGAATCTGTTTGCATTCAAGAATTCTGACTGGTTCAATGAATAGATGCTGGTTCCCTTCCTGCCCTTCACTGTTCCTTCCTTATGTCTCCTTACTCTGTTAAAATAGGGTTTATCAGATTTTATCAAGACCATCTTTATAGAGATATCCATTAGTATTGTCCAAATGAATGCCAAATCAAAGGAGGGGCTGAGTAATTTCAGTACTGGCAAAGATGGCATTTCTGTATCTCCTTTGCTTGCCTCTCTGAGTGTGACATGGTGGGTGCCATGGCAAAGCTTGCCATGGCGAAGCTTGCCCCAGCGTACTCTGCTTTGATTTTACATGTGAAGGAAAGAAAGAGCCTCTTTCTGTCACCGTTACATCTTCCAGCTTCTTCTCTGTCTTCAGAGCAATATCTGAAGAGTGAGTGCTACTTTATACACAGAGCAAAACAGTGTTTCTCAAGCAGCTGAAAAATATCAGTGTCCTACTTTAGAGATGAAGAAATTGATTTCCTTAATGGACCAAAAATGTCCTCTTAATGGAAAGAAATTGCTAGTTGATCAGGATGAAAGATGAAAGAGGAAGGTAATATATACTTAGAAAAGCCTTCAACCCCGACCCCTCATTGTTCACAAACAAAACTGGAAGGTGTCACATGCATTCAAAGTGAGCATGTGCTCCCTGGGAACCACACACCACTACAAGAGAATGAAAGGAAGGGGTCTGAGAGACACAAAGAAGAAACCTGATTTGTAAGTTATTTCCATTAATGCTTCATTGAGTAGTAAGTCCCCCAAATAAATATTGACCAGGTAAGGGGTTGAAAACTTTTTCTGTAAAGGGTCAGAGAGTAAATATGTTAGACTAAAAAATATTTTATAGGGAGGAGTATTTTACCACTGGCATTGTTTATAATCATTGGCTCATGGTAATAATAAGAAGAACTGCATGAGGTTGCAACTCTGGCAAGTGGAACGGGCAGCTCAGGGGAGCAGCAATCACAGACAAGGTTCATTTCTGCAACTGGGAAGTGAGTAGGAGAGGTCAGCTAGCTCCAAGCTGAGCTGTTTCACACCAAACCAGAATGCAGGCATGTCACAGCCCAGAGGTGGATGCTATAATGGCATCATAGAGTCACAAACACAGCCCAGACCCTGAGTGAGGAATCAAGTGCTGAAGTCTCGATTGCTGAGCTGGCAGCCAGGATCTAGAGGTATTGAACAGCACCTGCAGTCAACCAGACCCACCAGGAGCCAATGTCCTGCCAACACCCAGGCCAGCTGGCCCACAAAGTCATCAGTGTCTAACTTGGGAACATTCTAGTATTAGCTGGGATGAAATAAGAGCTTTGGTTTTGAGAGCAATACTTCAAGCAAAGAAAGTTTGGCTTTAAGGCTCAAAAATCCTTTTATTCAGTGTAACACACTAAGAGACATTATAATAAAGCACAAAACTTAATATGACACGGTCATTTTCCTATATGATTATTATTAAACACTAAATTACATTAGACTATTAACTAATCACTCAGAAAATAAAGACGTAGGAACAGTGCTTGGCATTGCAAGGGAACTGGAAAGAGGTGTGAAAATGGTTTGAACCTGGCTGGGATAACATTCTTCAGGGCAAGGGGCAGTGTCAGCATTATCTCTGTGTTTCTCTGCTCAGTCACAGCTCCTGAACATAATGAAATGACCAAATAGGCAGGAAAGAATGTGAAAAGGGCTGAAACAAGTGGTTGGTGTGCTAACTGTAGTATTAGTTTATTTCGAGAAAGGAGTGTTTGGGACAGGTTAGTGTTTTAAAAAATTGTATTTGAAGAATCGACAGGGATAAAATCACAGAATCTCAGAATCTCTGGGTAGAAGACTTGGAAAACATTATTTGTTCTGGGTTCTATCTGGTAGATATTCAGTCCATTTTTTAATAACTCCTAATTTAAGCTAAAATCTTTCTTCCTATATCTGTCACTCTTTGAAATGGGCCCTGACCCTTGGAATTTTGTAAGTGAAATGATGCTTCTGTATGGCAGTCATTTAAACAATTAAACTCAGCATTGTGTTTCCCATTCTCTCTCTGGAGGCCTCATGTCCAGTTTCTCCAAATGTGCCTATTTGGTCGCTTGCCTCATGGTGGCCTCCTTATGTTCCTTTGTCTAATTTTGTCTCTGTTTCTGAGAGTGTAGCAGTTTCTAGAACTGAACATCTAACATGAAACGTCTGATCCTCATCAAACAGAGAGTGTTGCTTATCTTTCATGACCAGATCAGTGGGTTGCAATAAAGTGGCATTCAGAATGAGCTGGATGCCAGCTCATTGGTCGCCCCGGTCCTCAAGTTCCTGTTGAAACCAGTGTATTGGGGCCACACATTGAATGTGGCTGCATACTCAGCTTCCTCAGCTGCATCTCTCTTGTGGCTTCTCTGGGTTTGCTGGCGATGAAACCCCTCAAGCCAATTTTTCAGGTGGCCAGCTACAGTCTATCTTTATTTGGTACTTCTTCAATTGATTTACTGGACTGTGGGAGGTATTTCTGGGGTGTCATCTCAGAGCAACTGTCTCTACCCACCACCTGGATGAGCAGTGGATTCAACCCCACTCATGAGCTGGTCAGAGGCCCCAGATATGTGTGGCAGTACTTAGAATGAAAAGCAAGGCCACTCTGACACTTTCTCTTTGGATTTTGAACAGAGTTCCTATTGGTCTCGGGTCTTGGAGCTGAAAGAGCATCCATGGGAGTGGAGCATTTTAGTGGCCAGTATCAAAGCAAAAGTAACATGTATGTGTATATTTTGTCCTAAACAGTAAAAATATATCATACAATATGTATTCTTTGAGCTTTATTCTTAATAAGTAGACTACCTACATTCACAAAATTTCTTTTCATGTCCTGTGGAGTCCTTTCCAAGAGTTCCTTTTCAAGCTTGTCCGCATGGCCTTGAAATCTGTGCATCTGTTCCTTTGATCACCCATACATGGGTGCCATGCCATGCAACTTATTGAATTTGGGATTCTAAAACTTTTACGTCAAAGACAGGCAATCTAAAACCAAAGATTTGGCACTCTAGTTTAGTTCACACTGAATGGTCCCTTGAGCTTAGCTCCTAATTAGAGGGGAGGTTCTCAGAGAAATTTTAACCTATGATAATTGAAACTACAAGTCATCAATATCTACCTTGACCAGCCCTTCTCCTGGCACATCACACATATTTGCGATACTGTGAGTTTTTAGTACAAAAAATCATTATACTAAAAAGTCTACAAGGGACATACACTAAAAATGATTTGTTTAGTTGAAGTTCAAATTGAACTGGATGTCCTGTATATTTCTTTGTCCAATCTGGCAACCTTAAAGCTATGCAAGTGCAGAGTTTTTTTCTTTTATCAATGGATTTGTTAAGTGCTTCATAGCAGAGCAAGACACACTCTTTGCTATAATGGTAATCCCTCCCACGCCCCTTGCCCCGGGCACCCCCAGTCCATTCTTGAGGGGCCAGGAACATTCTGGCTCCTGGCTTCCCTCCTGCTGGGCACCAGGAGGGGCATCCTTATACTCTGGGACCTTTCACCTCTCCAAGTATGTCTGACTCACTCTGCCTCACGGAGGATAAAGGGGCTTTGTCAAAGCCAAGGCCTCATTTGCCACTTCAGAGCATCATGTCTGTTGACACTGCAAAATAGCAGAAGAATTTGACAACAAGTCTTTTCAGACTGTTCATCATGAATGCACAAAAGACAGTCCCAAGTGGGTCAGCAGCTGGCCTGGAAAGCTTTCTGGGTGAGAAATCACATCTGTGACTCAAATGGGCAAAAGCAGAAGTGGCTCCCTCTCAAGCAGCTCATTCCTGCGAGGGCGGGTGCTATGACAGCCTTCCTGTGATGGCCTCTGACACCATCCCAGCTCAGCATTTAACATGAAGTCTCTGAACTTCTCTATTGTCTCTGAGAACCCTCTAAACATTAGTTACTTCATGTTTAGGGAGCCTCACACTGGAGGTTCAAACATAAAGGTATCAGAAGCTTCCTGCAGCTTGTTGCATCCTCCCCACCTCTGTCTACAAGGAGGGACCGGACTGATAGGTGGGAGCTTGTGAGGGATTGGTGGGACCAGATGGGGCAGATGCCAGGCAACAACGCCTTCTGTGGAGGGCAGGATAGGGCAGGTCGCTGCTCCTGATCTGTAGGTTATGAAGGACTGGGGACATTCCACACCCAAGGGTCAAGGGTGGGGAATGCCCCTCCAGAGGAAAAGTCTGAAGATTCACCTGTGTGAGCTCTTTCTGTGAACATGAACCAAGTTTTAGCTCCATGGAAGTTCATGGCAACAAAAAGTTTGAAAATTCTAAAAACTATTAGAAACAATAAATAAATACAGTAAAGTTTCAGGATAAAAAAACCAATGTTCAAAAATCCATAGCATTTCTATACACTAACAGTGAATTTTCAGAAAAGAAATGAAAAAAAAATATTTTGCAAGTGCAACAAAAAGAAACAATAAGATATTATTAAAAGAAATTGAGGAAGACACAAAGAAATGGAGAGATATTTCACGTTCGTGGATTAGAAGATCAACATAGTTAAAAAGACTTTATTTCCCAAGGCAATATACAGATTTAATGCAATCTCCATTAAAATCCCAGTGGCATTTTTTAAAGAAGTAGAACAAAAATCATCAGATTTGTATGGAAGCACAAAAGACCCCAAATAGCCAAAGCCATCCTGAGAAAAAAAGAACAAGGCCAGAGGCATCACTCTGCCTGACTCCAAATTATGCTGCAAAGCAACAATAATCAAAACAGCATGGTATTGATAGAAAAAACAGACACATAGACTAATGGAACAAAATTAAGAGTCCAGAAATAAACCTTCATATATATGGGCAAATAATTTTCAACAAAGGAGTCAAAATCATGCAATGGAGTAAAGAAAGCCTCTTCAATAAGTGGTAATAAATAGTGTTGGGAAAATTAGAAAATCGCATGCAAAAGAATGAAACTAGATTGCTATCTGTCACCACAGACCACAATTAACTCCAAATAGATCAAAGACCAAATGTAAGACTTGAAAAAATAAATTGCATAGAAGAAAACATGGGAACTAAACTCATGGACCTTGGACTTAAAGAAGATTTATAAATGTGACCTCAAAGGCAAGGAAATAAAAGCAAAAACAAATGAATGCAACTATTTCACGCTGAAAAGCTTCTTCACAGCAAAATAAACCATCAACAAGACAAAGAAGCAACCATCCAAATGGAAGAAGATATTTGCAAACAACACCTTCCATAAGGGCCTAATATACAAAATATACAAAGAAGTTATACAACTCAATAACACCAACAACAACGAAATGATCCAATCAAAAAATGAGCAGAGGATCTGAACAGACACTTCTCCCTAGAGGACATACAAATGGCCAACAAATATTTTTGTTCTACTTCTTTTTTGAAAAGATCCTCAACATCAATAGCTATTAGGGAAATGCAAATCAAAACCAAAATGAGACACCATCTCACACCTGTTAGAATAGCTGTTATCAACAGGACCAGTAATAACAAATGTTGGAGAGGTTGCAGAGAAAAAGGAACCCTATACATTGTTGGTGGGACTGCAAATTGGTACAGCCACTATGGAAAACAGTGTGGAGTTTCCTCAAAAAACTAAGAATTGACGTATCATATGATCCAACAATCCCCCAAAGACTTGAAAACCCATATCTGAGAAGATATTTGTGCACCGATGTTCATAGCAGTGTTATTCACAGTGGCCAGGCCATGGAAGCAACCGAAGTGTCTTACAATAGATGATTGGCTAAAGAAGCTGTGGTACATATATACAATGGAATATTACTCAGCCATAAGAAGAGATGAAATATTGCCATTTGTGGCAGTATCTTGAAATTTTTGGATCTTAAAATTATTATGCTAAGTAAAAAAGTCAGACGGAAAATGTTGAGAACCATATTTCATTCATGTGTGGAATATAAAACTGAAAGCAACAAACATGACAAACAAACATAAATTCATAGACATGGACAATGGTTTAGTGGTTACCAGAGAGAAAGGGAAGGTGGGGGATGTACATAGGGTGGAGGAGGTCAAATATATGGTGATGGAAGGAAATGCAATGCACATATGACATATTATTGAGTTTTACACTTGAAACCTATATGATTTTATTAACAAGTGTACCCCAATAAATTTAATAAAAAAAGAAAGTGTATATAAATAGCAAGAAACTTCTGATGAAAAAGATAAAGGAGAGGGATCCGTTATATGAAAGTATACTACAAAGCCAGAATAATTAAAACAACATGGTGTTGACCCAGGAATGATAGAGACATGAATGAAATAGTCCACACACAGGAAAACTTACATATGAAAATTCAGTTTTATCAAGAGGTCAATCGGTACACACTTCCACTTATCAGATAAATAAATCCTGGGGATGCAATGCACTATAAGTTAACACTGCTCTACTATATTTTTGGAAGTTCCTAAGAGAGTAGATGTTAAAAGTTCTTGCCACAAGAACTGTCTACATAAGGTGACAGATATTAACTAGACTTATTGTGGTGATCATTTCACAATATATACGTATATAAGATCATTATGTTATATGCCTGAAATGAATACAATGTGTTATGTTGATTATGTCTCAAAAAAACTGAGAGAAAAAGAGGTATATCAAAAAAGTAGAAAGAGGACTAGTCAAAGGTATTGAGATAAGTGGTTATCCACTGAGACACTTACTATATTCTTGAAAGTAAACCCCAAATGAATTAAAGAGGAGTCACTGCCTGAGACCATAGTAAAAAGGGAATCTAGCAGAAACATTTCAGCCCTTTGAAGGTAGGAGATTTTCAAAGTGAGAAACAAAGGCAGAGTTCCAGCAGACAGGCCCCACGTTCACCAGATTGTGTCCTGTATAATTCTTTGTCCAGCAAAATCCTGAGTGCACAGCATGTCACATTTCTAGCCCTTCCTGCTTCAAAGCAGGATCATGTGAAGTGAGTGAGCTCTGGCTGGGGAGATGTGGGAGCCAGTGACCTGCACCAGCCCAGGAGGCCCTTGCCCGCTTCTGAGCATTGCAGCCTATATTCTGTTTCTAATCACAAGGTGGAGTTAGGAACTCAAAGGGTAGGGACACTGGGAAAGGACCTCAGATCTCTGAGTTATCACTTGAGGGAGACCAGACAAGAAGGCTTAGTGGGTTAGAGACCTCTGTGCTGGAAATAAAAATTATTTGTGTGTGTGTGTGTCTCAAGTCATTGGGATATTGCAGTTTAAATAGAAATCCACAGTCAAGACTAATACCGAAATCATCAATGAAAAAAAATGTCAGATTAAGTCATGTGGAAATTTAGAATTTATGTATATCAATATGTATTATTAACAAAGTTAAAAGACAAGTAACAGATTGGCAGGACATATTTGTAGCATATTTGAAAGATGAAATATAAGTAAGCAAAAGTACTCCCGTAAATCCATAATAAAAGGTAAAACAAGTCATTTGAAAAATAGCAAAGCGTAAGAAAAGAAGAGTTGCCAAAAAAAATAATAAAATGTCAAACATATGAAAAGATGCTCAACTTCATTTCTAATCATAAAAGGCAAATTAGAACAACAGTATACCCAGTATTTGTTTATTCAAATGGGAAAAGTTTTATTTTTGAAAAATTGATTATATTAAAGGGTTTGCAAATATGTGGAGAAAGAGGCATCTATATATGCTGAGTTTTAAAAAAAAATTGTTTTGGCAGCATGTTATAAATAAAATGTGTTGCTCTGAGCTTATTAATTTAATTTCTCTGTGTCTTTAGTAAAGGAGAAGCCTAAATAAATCATGAGGAAATGTCACTGAATATTTGAAATACAAGCAATGATATAAAAAACTCAACAAAATCCAAATAGCAGACTTCACTGACCCATATTGTTACATAAAATTCCTTGCAATACCATTTGCAGAGAATGATTCCATTTATGTAAACATTCTCTAAAAATGTCTTTGGTTAAGTCTACACATCAAAATGTGTGTAAGGAAGTCAGGAGGGTGTGGTGGGAGATCCGTGGATGTATATGTCACCACCAGGGTTGTGACAGTGGTTAAGATTGTCCACTTCTGGCTTGTTTGAATCATGTTACAAGAATCTGATAGTGTATCATTTGTAAAATTAAAAAGAAAATGAAGAATACTCTAAGCTCTAAAATGTTCATGAGAATGCAAAATGAACAAGTAGAGGAATTGGTGTTCAAATGGCACTTATGAAAGATAGTGACATGGAAAATGCTTATGATATAATGTGAAAAAGTAGAAATTACAGACACACTGTGATGGTCAAAAGGAAAACAAATTTGGCAACAAAATCTGGGAGGAATTACTGTAGGATCATGGCTGACTTTCAAAATTTGTTTTCTAAACTTTTACTTAAGGATGCTGATAACGCTGTTATCATGCTTGTGGGCAATAAGTGTCATCTCAGGGCAGTTCCTACAGATGAAGCAAAAGCTTTTGCAGAAAAGAATGGTTTGTCATTCATTGAGACATCTGTTCTAGACTCTACAAATGTAGGAGCTGCTTTTCAGACAATTCTAACAGAGAGATATTCTGCATTGTTTCCCAGAAGCAAATGTCAGACAGATGTGAAAATGACATGTCTCCAAGCAACAGTGTGGTTCTTATTCGTGTTCCACCAAGCACTGAAAGCGAGCCAAAGGTGCAGTGCTGTCAGAATATATAAAGCTTTTCTCTTCTCCCCTGAAAGGCTGTGTATAGTCCATTTCCCAAGTCTGAGATTTAAATATATTTATAATTCTTGTGGTCACTTTTGTGTTTTATTACTTCCTCATACTTGTGAATTTTCCATGTCTCGAGTCTTTTGAATTTAACTTTATAAAATTTTCCGCTTGTCTCAAATGACTACAGTTTTCTTTTGTTTTTGTTTTTGTTTTTGTTTTTGTTTCATGCCACGGCTTCCCTAGCCTTAGTTTAATAAACAGAATGTTTGGATTCTTAAAAAAAAAAAAAAAGATGTCATTTCTCCTCTTCTCACACTTCATTTCTTGGAGACAGCAGGGGTGTGCTGGTAAATGTTTTACAGCCCTGCGGGGGTGAGCCTTGATTTGTAGCGCCTGCCAATTTCTGTGGTATAACTATTCCCACATGGTTGATTTCAAGCTACCACCTCAGTGCTGACCAGCAGGAAAGATTCCTGACAAATTAAAAATTGGCTCTCACCAACTTATATGAGCCAGCTCCAGAGCACCATTGGTGTTAGGATGGGGGTGGGTGAGGTGTGTCCTTTGGTGAGATAAAAGAAATTGATGGTGTCTGCACAAAATGTATGTGACATAAGAGGTAGGCAATATTAGCAAGAAAGACTCGTAGGTGTTTCTTGATGATCTCTTCAGATCTCTGAAAAACTTAAATCTCCATTCTAGCAAAGCATAGAACCTGAAGAACTTTTTCTGGTCCTTACAAACCTTCTGTCCCACTGAAGAGAAAAATGACAGATTAGTTTGAATGACATTTAGGAGGAAATAGAGGTAAAAAACCACAAGGTCAATGGTGAAGGAAGCCAAGGACGAGAGACCAGCAAGGAGGGTCCCACTAGTAAGTGGAGATTGTGGCATGTCTATCAGCAACCTATGGACGGAGTAGAATCACAGACCTCTAAAAGGCTGAGTCCAGAGAATGAAATCAAGACAGTTTTTCTAGATAGCTGTTATCTTGACACATTGTAGCATCCTTAGAATAGAAAGGAGGCCAAGGCAGGGTCCACCAGCCACAAGATGTTGGAGTGAGTTGTGGGATTTGGGGAAGGAGCCACCTCTGAATTGAATCACAAACCCCAGAACTTTAGTGGAGCCATCCAGAGGCCTTATTCTCACAGTAGTCAATGACATAAGCATGATAGCATTGCATTTAAAATGGTATCCTACTCAAGTCTTAAAGTCCATGTGAATCTGGGATTGTGCTCATTATAAGAAACCCCAGAAGATCAACATCTGTGTGGCTTACTGAATGCTGAGCAAACAGATTAACTGTCTCTCTTCAGGGGCAGATAGCTGCCAAATATGGAACATTCTCAAAAAGAAAGCAATAATTTTCCCATCAACATCCTGTGGTAGGCAGCCTCCTATATAAGCCCCAGTGATGCTCAGCTCCTGGTCTTCATGCCCTTGTGTGCTCCACTTCTGCTGAGAGTAGACCTCATGACTTCTAATAAATAGAACACAGCTAATATGATGGCATGGTACGGCACATCTGAGATTAGGCTGCGAAAGACTGAAACTTCCATCCTACTGGCGTTCTCTTCCTGGCTTTTCTGAATATTTGTCCTGATGAAGAAGGCCATCTGTCAAGGAACTGAGTGTCCTTTGGTCAGCAGCCAGGGAGGAACTAAGAGTCTTGGACCAATAGCTTTCAAGAAGCTGATTTTTTGCCGACAACCATGTAAGCAAGCTTAGACCCAGGTAGGTCTTTGGATGAGGCTTTAGCCCCTGGTGTCACTTGACTGCAGTCTAGTGAGGGATCTCGAAGTGGAGAACTTAAGTCAAGCCCAGATTCCTGACCCACAGAAACTGAGAAAATATGAATGTTTTAAGCTGTAAACTTCAAGATAATTTGTTCTACAGCAATAGATAAATAAGATACAACTCAAAGGTCTCAAATTTTTATAATATAATAGCACAAAATACCAAATGAGTGGACAATTATATGAATGAGATGAGCATGGACATCATGAACATGTCAGAGACAACTGGATAATTACGTATGGAGATCATGCCATCCACACATAAAGCCAATGGGATTCGAAGCACCAGTCAACTAATTTGATCCATGGGGCTAGTACTGGTTGTATAAATTTAGATTTTGACTCTTAGGTTGACTTCTTACTATTTTCTTCCTTATTTACAGTTTGCTAGTCCTGATTTTTTTAAAATTTTAGTTTAATCCTCTTATGCTGTAACATTTAAGTGAAACATTTAATGGGATAATTGAACTGAATAAAATGTTTACATGCATGGAACTCACCTAGTAAGTAAAACAGTTACTTACATGGAATTTTGAGGACTGATTTGGCTGTTGCTCTCTTCCCAGGTCTGGTAGCAAATCCAGAAAATGTACAATTTCCATCCTGTTACAAGTGTGTAACAGCCTTTTCAATTTGATGTAAAACCAGCACAGAGTTCTAAAAGGAACTTGGTTTCCCTATCACCTGTGTTTTATCATTCTAGTCCCTTTTGGATGCATTGATGTCATTTGTATAAAATTACCAAAGTTGAAAATGAACATTTCCCAACCATGAACAGTGTGCTTCTGAGGACCTACTTCCTGGCAGGGAATGAAGTTGCCCATTCTTTCTACTGATCAGAGACATAATGGTCAGAATAGAGCAATTTAAGCATTGGCGTAAGAGAGAGTTTCTCAACCTCAGCACTAGTAAATGACATTTTGGACTAAATCATTATTTATTGTGGGGGCTGTCTTGTGCATTGTAGGATGTGTAACAGCATTCCTGATCACTACCCACTAGTTGCTAGTAGTACACCTATGTCATGACAATCAAAAATGTCCCTGAGGAGCAAAGTGTCCCCCCGTTGAGAACCATTCACAAAATATCACCCTGGAAACAGTTTGATTCCACTCTGATTAATTTGGCAACCAAAGATAACCATGGCTATAAACCAACAAAAACATACATAGATATATTATTTATTATGCATCTTGTTTATACATTTTTGAGAATTCATATTTCCTCTTTAGGTAACAAGGGTACTGTGTTTCTCTGGCATATTATATTGAATTAGTATTTGTATTTCAAACAAAACAACAATGAACAAAAATTCCAAATATTACTTTGGGGGAAGATATGTAAGTCTTCATAAAATGATACTTTAGGTCTTTTTAAAAGTTTCTAAGAGTCCTGTGTTTCCCTGGTTGTGGGGAGGCACAGAGGTCTCTTTGGCATTGTTGTCATTGGCTGTCCCAGGAGAGCATTCTAGGATGCATCATTCAGTAAATGTACTTCATTTGATTGAAATTGTTTGGTGGCCAGAAGATTGTTTTCACATTACAGCTTTAAAAATGCATAGTTATTTTTAAAAATTTAAGTCAACAAATAGAGGTAAATAAAAATCAATGTCTAGTACATTTCTCCTTAGTTTTTGGTTCCTGATTTAGTTCATTTTTGGTTTATAGAAACAATATATACTATAAGGAATTTTGCCTTTTCTGATTTGCTGTGTGCAAATTTTCTAAGATTTGTCATATAGAATTATCATCCTGAAGAAGACATTGGGGGTAATGGAAAAGCACAGGCTTTCACATCACATAGACCCAGAACCCAGTCCTTGACTCCCTTATCTGTAAAATGGGACAATATCATCCTCCTTACGGTATTCCTGGAAGGACTTAATGGAGGCCCAGCCTTTGTGAGGTCATCTCTGACTTCATCTTGCTTTTGTTTTGGTGGTAAAAAACACATAATATAAGTTGACTCTTTTATAGATTTTTAAATAAACAACACAGTGTTGCTGACTACATGCCCAGTGTTGTACAGCAGACCTCTAGAATTTATTCATCTTGCATGGCTGAAATGCTATAACCCACCAAGCAACAACTCCCCACTCTGCTCCCCCAAGCCCCTGGCAAACACCATTCCATTATCTGCTTTATGAATTTGAGTACTCTAAGTACCTCATATAAGTGGACTCATATAGCATTTGTCCTTTTGTGACTGGCTTATTTCACTTAGCATAGTGCCTTTAAGTTTCATCATCATGCATCAGAATTTCCTTCCTTTTTAAGGCTAAATAATATTCCACTGTATGTACATACCACATTTTGTTTATTCATTCACTAGTAGATAGACACTGATGTTGCTTTCGTATCTTATCTACCATGAATAATGGTGCTATGAACACAGGAGTGCAAATATCTCTTTGAGACTCCAATTTCAATAATTTTGGCTAAATACTCAACTTTATCTTACTTTTGGACTTCATAGTCCTCTGAACGTAATTTCATGATAAAAATGACAGAATCTTCTCTAATGCTTTCTAAAAAGCAACTCCTGGTTTGAGAGTGACCCGAGGTTAGGGACTGTGTCTTACTCATCTTTGTGTCCCCAGCACCTAAGTGGTCTTTCAATAATGAATGTTGTATGCCTGCCAAGTTGGACCAACAAATTACTCAATTGAATGTAAATGGAAATCTTGGCACAGAAGAGGCATTCAGTAAATATAACATCTTTCCCTTCTATAAGTTAGGATCACGAAGACAGGATTGCAACAAATGCAATACCTAAACATCATTCACTAATATGTTCTCTACAGCATTTAGGCTACAGAGAAACTCCTGTCTCTGAATATGAGGGTTGGAAATATGGCAAAATATATTCTGATAAAAAATACCACTTCAGTTTGAAGGATACATGATAACTGCCTTTTTATATGAGCATTTCAACAGGATAGTGAACAAGGGAGAAGCGGTTAGAATGCCACCAATATTTAGTTAAAGGAAGACAGGCCATATACCAAACTGATATGCCTTACTAACCTGAGAGGAAATACCTGGTAGCACCTTTTAGTCAGAGCACTGCTAAGGTCCCAGTGTGGCCCCCTCAGCGAGTCAGGGACGGGCTGCTTCTGCTTATTCAGTCATTCATTTAAACTTTTATCTAGCAACGCTCACATATTTTTTCCCAGCTTCTGTGCCTTCATAAAATTAAGTATCAGTGGGATGTGAGCCATGTCCAGATGAATTCCAGAAGGTCTTATGAAAAAGGAATTGATTTCTTTGTTGAATGGAATCAGAAGAGTCATGTTCAAATCCAGTCTTTGAGAAAAGGTGGGCCTTAGTCACACACCCTGCTGTGTTCTGTTTCCTTTCCCTTTGGTGGTTTTATGTAATGTGGCATTGCTTGGCATATCATCAGATGCTCTGCTGCTGTGGGATTGATTCCAAATGTTTTAGCTTGTCCTGAATTAGCTGTGGCTTCTAACATATCCAATTAAAAGACAGCAGCACTGGTCTCCATCTCACCAGAAGCATGGCACAAACAATCTTTTGCAAATTACAGCCTTGAAACCAGGAAACTCTGTTGGCTTTCTTGGCTGGTGGCATGGAGCTGATGCAGACGTCTGCCATGGGTAACTCCTGGGGAACTGAGGCTGATAAATTTTGTGACATCATTACAATAAACATATTTTATAAGGGGGCATGGACTTACTCTTTACAAAGTCGTTTTCATGTCTCATCTGTTGCTCACAGCATCCTTAGGAAGTAGGTTCAGACCACAGAGAAGGTAAATGACCAAGCCCGCACTCTTTTCATACTTAGTGTATAGTGTTTGGGCCCAAGGTCACCCACTGTGAAGGCACCCTGTTCGTGACGAGAACAGGAACTTTTGCTCCAAACAGACCCAAGTTCCAAACCCTGTTGAATTGTTCATTAGCTCTGTAACTCTGGCACTTTCTTAGTCTCTTTTAGTTTTAATAGCTTTAATTTTTTTCATCTACAAGTTTGAAATATAACAGTTAATCTACAGGGTCATTTAAGTTTGAAATGAAATAATATCCATAAAGTTCCTGGTTCCTTTCTGCTGGTACAGGGTGGAGCCAGGATCTGCCCCAGATCCTCTGGTTGACCCCATTTCTCTTGTGGAGCATTTTCCCAATGAGGCCACTATTGCATGCTATCCACTAGGGCTGCAGGGTCTTTATCCCAAAGTGAGAACAAATGTAGCCAGTTAGTTCTGGGAAGCATCATGGGAAATGAGAACAGCCACTCAGTCACAGATATTAGCACTGATTTCCCCCTGATTAGCCTCAGGACTTGCTGGGAGCTGTGACAAAAATGTGTGTGCCTCTGCCACGTCCTATTCTGACAGTTGTTCCTGACTCAGCAAGATGAGGATTGTCATGAAAGTCAAGACTGAAAAAAAGAAGGTCTGAATGTGTCAGTAACTGGGAACATGTGGAGAGGTGTTTAGATAATAGGAGATATTCAGTGGATAGCTCCTCCTGTGGGACCAAGGAGGGGGATTTTCCATGGAACCAGGCCTGATCTTCCCAGTTCAGTCCCTCTTAAAGTCCAATCCAAGTTTGTAAGGATGGAGTTTCCTTACTAAGTGACTCTCTTCATCTTATTTCCTTCCACGTAGATGCTGGAGGAGAGAAGCTACTCCTCTTGTTGTAAACATAGTGTTTTAATAGAAAATGTGAGTTCCTGTGAGGCAAACAGATTACGAGAGGACTGCCACCAAACAGATAATTTGTTACAGTGCCCAAGAAGAGAAGCCCACCACACCACAAAGGACCACCCAGGGAAGCACCAGAGTCAGTCAGGAGGCAAAGGGAGAGAGGGAGCTGTGGGTAAAAAGCTTTATTGTGGTTTCCAAGGGAAGGAGTGGATGAGGCTGGGTAAGCAGGCTCAGGAGTAGCCAAATTGAGTAATTTCAGCCAACTCCAGGAGTTGTCTGGTATCTGGTCCCAGAATGACTAGGACAGGTGGACAGTGGACCAGAGTACGAGAGCCCAATAGAGGTAGTTCATGGGGTGTGGCTCTGGATAACTGTTTAGCATATGTGTGGCATGCTTTTGGGCAAACCCACATCCTTCGCTCTCTCTGGAATTGGTTATCTTGGAAGGGGCAGGATGTCAAAGCATCAGAAATACAAAAACAAAAGATATGATTAATATACTGGCCATGTTTGTATATCAGTTTTGAAAAACCATCCAGGATTCACATTGGACAGAAACTGGGTCACTTTGCAAATGTCGAAATGGGGTTTCATAAGAACTCAGAACATTAGAAGGCATCCTAGCCAAGCCTTTCCAGGGACACACGTAGTTGTGTGTAATGGTTTCACATGAGGCTAACTGAGGAGCCAAAATTTTAGGGGGCCCTCTTGAGGCTTAGCTGAGCGCACAATTAGAGCTTGGTGGCAGATTCTGATGTTTTAGAATTGTATGGGTTTTGGATCAATGAAGTGAACTATATAAAACATGTCATATGCAATCCGATTCCAGAAGAATTTATATGTCTGTCTTATGAAGATATTAAATTATTTTCTGAAATTGAGATTTTTATATGAAAGCCTATTCATGACTTTGTTAATCCAGAACTGCCTTTTAATCCCCTTCCCTTTTTTTAGAGGAGAAGAACAATAACAGGATTTGAATAGTAAACAGTAAAAACAACAAAAAAAATGAAAATAAAACAAAAAAACAAACCTTATCAGGTACAACCTAAATAATCAATCAAAATGTATTCAAGAAAAATAGACAGTTTTTTTTTTTCTCCTCATCCAAAATTCATAATATCTGGAGCTATACCTTTAAATGTTAGGGTTGGATTTTTTTTTTTTCAAAGTGTTGTCAGGGTACTTGACATATTGTTAAAAAAAAAAGTCTGTTTTTGAACATGATCAAAATGTTCACCAACATATCCAAGAAAACCGTAAAAGCCTTCTCTAGGTGATACAAAACAAAGGGCTCCTGAAATTTAAAGTAATTCTTGAGGTATGATATGAAGAAAGAACCAAAATGTAAAATTCGGGATTATAATCATGTTTATCAAAATTCTCCAGATAATTTTTGAAAATCTATTAATTAATTTTATACTAAAAAACTCTTTAAAAAATAAATTATTTTGACCAAACTAATATAAATCTCTGAATCAAATTTGACTTTTAAATTGTATCTTCTCTAGAGCTCTTAGGTAGATATGAAGTATTGAATATTCACCAAGATGTTACATGAAAACTCAGGGCAAGGACCCAACATACTCTCTGAGGCTGAAAAATATCTTCCCTCACAATTGGGACATGACTTTATCTCCCTTCCCCTGTCTACTTTTCTCTAATTAATAAATATTTATTGAGTACCTATCATATGCCAATCCCTCATTACATTAGGTATTGCGGAAACAGCATAAAACAAAAGGCAGACAATTCTTAACCTCATGTAGCTTATAGTCAATTGAGAGAAAGATAATTATGTGAGCAGTTTTAGTCTATTCACTAGAATAAGTGTCAATGATAGGATAGTGCATTGTGCAACGGGAATACATGGGAGTCATTTGTTGTGAACTTTTAAAAATCTAAGTTATTGGCCATCGATGGTAAGTGACTTAATATGCTCTTATCAGAGGGAAGCCATGGTCTTTTGCAACATCTAAAAAAAAGGCTGAACCACTGGACATTGGAAGGAAGTGTGTATTCCTGGTTTGCGGTCATCCATCCTACCACTGTGAAGGGAGCCAGCCTCATGGCGAATTCTATTCTGGGGAGATAGACAAGAGGTGACACTGCCAAGCCAATGCTGAGCTGAACTCTTTGGCTACATGAGTCAATAAATATCCTTTGTTGTTCAATTTACGTTGGTTTTTCTGTGCTTATAATTGACAGCATACTGACTCATCAGAATGAATGGTAAAATGAAAAGAATATTTCAGAGATAGTATTCAAATGTGACAGGAGAATGTGAGGCACTTGGCATGTCTGAAGAATTGAGAGAGAGGGAGAAGTAAAAAGAGGTGAAGTTGGAGGATTATAAAAAACCATGCCTGCCATCTTATCCTCAAGCAGTGGGGACCCAGTCAAGGATTTCATTTGGGGAAGTTGTATATCAACACTGCCTTGCAAGAGAGTCACTTTGGCCAGGGAGAATAAGAGAGAGACGAGATTGGAGAAAGGGAATCTGGTCAGAAGCCTGTTTCAGTAAATCCAAAGTTCTCAAACATTTTGGCTTCCAGACCCCTTTATACTAAAAAATATTGAGGACCTCCAAAACCTTTTGTCTTTATTTACCAAATTAAAATAATTTTAAATATCTCCTTAATTCAGTAGAATAATAAAGATTAATCCATTGCATATTAACATAGCAGATTATTATGAAACATAATTATATTTTCAAAAAGCTTTAGGGAAAGAGATAGTATTGTTTTACCTTTTTTCAAGTTACTTTAATATATGGCCTAATGGAAGACAGATGGCATTTCATCTGCTTTCACAATCAGTCTGTTGTGATTTTGGGTTGAAGCATACAAAGAAAATCTGATTACACAGATATACAGTTGGAAAAGGAAGGGATATTTTAATAGTCTTTTCAGATAATTGTGAATAATATCCTTTTATACCACACTAAAATTCAACAAATGAATTACAAAATTCAACCAAAATTAAAGGCTAGTTGCTAAGTGGAATCAGAAACCACGTCGATTAACATTCTGTTACGATAAAATCCACCAGTCTAGCTTGCACTTTGAATAGTTTTTATGTATGTATGATTATGTCCTTGCAGACACCTGAAAGATTCTTGGTCCCTGAGAAGAGATCCCTGGGTCTCCTCTTTGAGAATCATTGCAATAAATCAAGCTATGGCAGGAATATGCACGAGGGAAGTGGTTGAGAGGAGGCAAAAGGAATAGTATAGGTATACTGAGAGATAGTTGACAGGGCCTCAGTGGGGAAATGGGGGCTGATGTGATATAGGGGAAGAAGAAGAGATGCTTCCTCATGTTCTAGCCTGAGTAGATGATGGTGCCTTTCACTGCTAATAGAACACAAGGAGAGAATTAAGTTTGGACAAAGCGATGTGGATTCTTTCGGGGATGTTGCAATTGGGCTGCTTATCAGACATTCCAGAGAGCAAACACATGTGTGTCTAAAGCTCATGAGAGCTCTTCCTCAGGGATAGTCTATGCTGATAGTTAAAGCCATAGAATTGGTAGGGTACCCTGAGGATACTTTGTAGAGGGAGAAGAGAAAAGCTTAGTGAGAAAAAAAAAAAACCTATAAAACGATGACACTTAGGGGACAAGAAGGAGGAAGAACTCCAAAAGAAGATGGAGATGAAGAAAGGAAAGAGGTGCTTCAAGAAGGAGGAAAAGGCTAAGGTAGGATTGTGCTGCAGATAATTAAGGAAGACAAGAACCAACATGCCTACTGAGTTTAGAGCATGGACCCACGAATGATGTTGGCAGAGCACAGTAGAGGGAAATGTAGAAGTCAGGATTCTCCCTCTCTCTTTTCTTTCCTCCTTCACTCTTTCCCTGCCTTCCTCCCTCCCTCTCATCTTTCATCCTACCTGTCTTTATTGAACACATGCTATATGTTAGGCATATAATATTGAACACGGTTCTCACTTTCATGATGATTATAGCTAGTATGGGAAAAGTAGAAAGTAATCAAGCAAACCAATATATGTGGTTATGATCCTATGGCAATTCCCAAACATACTCTAAGGTGGAGAAGACAAATTCACATTCTCTTATGTTCAATGCTAAGATCCAAAATGCACTGAAAATCAAAAAATTTTAAAACTTCTTTGGTGGCAAAAAAGTATAGCAATATATTGTATTACTCTCTTAAAATCTGGAAACTTCTGGATTCTTAACAAATCCACAGGTAAAACATCATGGACCTGTGTTTTCTTCATTTTACAGATGAGGTAACAAGATACAGGAAGTTAAATATCTTCCTTACATTTGCATAGCAACACCAGGCTGACTCCCTACTGGGATATCCAATATTAAATAAAGTAGTACATCTGTTCATCCATGCATCCAACCACCAACCCACCCATCCATCCATGCGTTTATGCATGGATGCATCTATTCATTCACCCATGCATCCATTCATGCATCATCCACCTATCCATCCCATCCATCCATCCATCCATCCATCCATCCATCCATCCATCTATCCAACCATCCATCCATCCATCCATCTATTCCAAGACATTTACTTGAGGTCCCACTGTGTCCCAGGCTGTAAGACAATTATTCAAGGTACTAAAGAAGAGATGAAAACTTTTTTCTAATAAACAGAGTTGCAAAAAGTACTATTTCCATAGATGTTACCCAAAGCCTCTAGGAACTCAAAAGATGATTTAAATGCTGATCTGAGTCCCAGCTGTGTGAGTTATTGATCAACATCCCTTTCATCATTTACTCAAAGGCAGGGAACACATCTCATCTTTTATATACTTTGTATTATCCCCATAGGCCCCTTTTAGTGTTTGGACAATGAGGTCCAGGGAGGAATTTGATGATTGATTTACTTTGTGCTGCAGGAGGCAGCAGGATTAAAACAGAGCAGTACAACTGCATTTTCTATGGCAGCCTCCAAAGGAATTGCAGAAATATTTTCTGAAAAACAGAATAAGAGAAAGCATGCTTTACAACTTCATCAGAGAAAACTACTCTCAAAGGGAGAAGAAAGCCTGTGGGAAAGAAAAATATAAAAATCATGCAACTATGTCAGCATCCTTGCATTGTGGAGTCCATGAGGAAAGGTATATCTAATCATCACAGAGCTGACAACGAGCTCATGAAGTTCTAATGTAACATTGGGAGAAGTGAGTCACGGCTCGGTGTCAAGAAACACATCTCAGTGCATGAAGGGGACAGCAGATGAGGACATTTAATGCAGAAATAGACATGAGAGGGGGCAACTGCCTCACAAGACAAAACAGAGTGCCATCCACCAGAAAGCTGGGCATCAATTTGAATCCCTGGGAAGTACCTGCACCATTTCTGGGAACTTGGACTGAATCTTGCATGGAGACCTGGAGCTGAAACTTCCCACAGATGTTGCCTGGATAGGTGATGGGTTTTCCCTTGACTCTGAGAATAACTCTATGACATTTGTTTAACCTATCAGCTCTTGAGAAGGCTGGGACTTTTTGCAAGAATACAATGTGAGCCACTGTTGCAAGAGATGGCTTCAGACAGATAGAGTCAGAACTCCATTGCTGGCACCTTATCCATTTTTGGACTCCTGACAAGAGGTGCCCCACACATCTCTTTCTGGAATATGCCCTGCTTCCAGGTCCTCATCTCCTGCCCTTGTTGGGCCCTGTGTTCACTCAGGGCCCTGCTGGTGAGCTCACAGCTGCCTCTCACCCTTGGCCCAGGGTCTCTGCCTTGCTGTGACAGTGCACCCACCACATTCTGAACTGTGGACATGAAGAAACTGGAACCTCAAGGTTTTCACCTGAAGACATTTTATAAAGGATAAGACTTACTTTAAAACTTTTTTTTTTCTAAGCAGCAGAACCTTCTTCCCACCCCACACAAATAGAATCTAATGCCCAATCACAGTCCTTCAAATAATGCTCTCTGGTGGAGGCTAAACTGTGAAGGTGGAAAGGGGGCGCAGAGCTTTCCAGCCCAAGGGCCTGAGGATGTGGCAATCTAGTAGGTTACTTTTTTATTGACTCATATGGGTGTTTTAATTTTGTGAAAATACATCAAGGTATACATTTATGATATGTATACATGCTTATGCCATATGTATGCATTTGCGATATATATATTTTTATGCTGTAATTAAACTTCCATAAAAGTTTAAAATACGTCATTGATTAAAAGAAAAAAATAAAGATAAAGTTGATAATTATGTACTGTCTAGTTGAAAACTTAGAATCTAGGTTTTCAGTATTATCACAATATACTTAGAGAAATTAGAATCACAAAGTTGAACCTAATCAATTAGTGCCTAAAACATTATTTTAAAAAATCATGTCACATTTCTCTCAGTTGTGTAACTAGTCCAATGAACTAAAATGAACTCTAGAGATCCTCCCAACCCACTTTAGAATCGTGTTGAAGGGATTGTTTAAAAATTCACCACTTCCAGCAGCCACTTGTTTTACCATTTCACCAGGTAGGTGAGAAATGGAGTTTTATGGATGGAGGCAAGAGACTCAAAGGAAGACTGCAGAGACTAGAAACCCAAATTCAGAAACTAAGTCCTCACTTCTCGTCGCCGCGCGATATCACTCAAGGAGAAAGAGGAGGCACACTGTTGAAACAGGCATGCACAAACACCCCACGAGACAGCTGCAGGCTCCTTCCTGGATGTTATCAGTGTCAGAGATCCCAGGGAGCAAGACATAGCCTGTGCCTACCCCCGGCCCGCCAAAGGGTGATGACGTGCTACAAAGTGTTTGCTTTAACAATCTACCCCCTTTCCCTCTTTTAGAAACCCCTTGTTGTGACTGGGTCTTGCTTGTCCCATAAGACCATCCCAGGGGAACACGCTTTGTCACGGGTAGGCTTGCCATGTCACAGATGCTACAGCTGGTTATTGAGGGTGCACATTTGGCAAAAGAATTTTTTTTCTGCTTGTATTGGCAAGTTATAGGAAACATGGATTCTATGCCTATTAGAAAAAATAAAGTCTTCACTGTGCTAAGACTTATACATGACATAAGATGTCATTCCACTGCCTTTCGTTTTTATTGTCTCTGCTGAGGAATCAGCTATATGTCTTACTGTTGCCCCTTTGAAGTTAATATGTCTTTTGAATCTTTTCTGGCTGCTTTAAAGACTTTTCTCTTTGTTGATGGCTTTTGGCAGTTTACCCTGATGTTCTTAGGTGTGATTTTCTTTGTATTTCACCTGCTTGGGGTTCACAAACTTCCTTGTATCCCTGGGTTTTATGAATTTGAGAGAATCTCTTCGAATATAGCTTTCATCATAATTGCTTTCT
>NW_024354360.1:603835-634100 GCF_902729225.1 Pteropus medius
TATAGCTTAAAATTTTTCATTGCATGGTAGACATAGTGTATAAGAAATTATAGAAGCTGTATTGATGTTATTTAACATGGTAGCCACTAGGTGGCTATTGATTCCTTGAAATGTGGTTAGTTTGTGTAAAATATTCACTGGATATCAAAGACTTGAGGGATAAAAAGTACAAAATAACTCAATCATTTTTATATTGATTACATATTACAATAATGATATTTCATATATTGATTAAGTAAAGTACATTATTAACATTAATTTCACCAGTTACTTTTTACTTCTAGTATAACTGCTGCCAGAAAAATTAAAATGACATGTGTGGCTCAAGTTAGAGTTCTTCTGCACAGTGCTCCTCCAGACGACATCCTCCTCCAGGGAGGATTCACTTTATCTTCTTTCTGGCAAGCTGACAGCGGGGGAAAATTATAACAATTTAATTGTGGATTGAGCTGGTTTGAGGCTTGATAGAGTTCTGACATACTGTTGTCTCTTTAGGATTCTACCTGAAAGCCTTGGGACTTTGCCAGGATCCCTGCTGAGAGACAGACACAGAATTCAAATTCTTCAGCATTGTGAGACTAGCAAAAATTCTATTTAGTTTGCCAACTGTCTTAGTCAGCTTGGGCTGCCATAACAAAATGCCACAATCCAGACAGCTAACACAACAAATATTTTTCACAGCTTTGGAGATTTGAGAGTCTGAGATCAGGGTGCCAGCATGGTGGGATACTGGTGAAAGGCACTTCCTTGCTTGTAGATGGTCTTCTTGCTGTGTCCTCACATGGCAGAGAGAATAACTGAGCTCTCTGGTCTCTCTTCTTGTAAAGACACTAATCTTGTCATGAGGTCCCCACCCTCATGACCTCATCTAAACATAATTTCCTTCCAAAGACTCCCTTTTTAAATACCATTACATCAGGTGTTAAGGCTTTAATATATGACTTTTAGGGGGACAGAATTTAGTTTATAGCACGAACAATATTTAAAATATAAAAATGTCTCAAGTTAAAATTTGGCTCAGAATGTCAAGCTCATGTCTGCATTTTTCTACTCTCCAGGAGACTGGTCTCTCAAGTTTTGAGTATTTTGGCAGCCCTGAATCTCCATTTTTGCCTCCTCACCTCCACCTTACTACTAAGTGCTCAGCCTTTTCACTCCATGACTTTTGTGATTCTGAAAATTCCTGGAGGAGCAAAGCTGTGTAGAACACTCAGCTCACCTCAATTGTTTCCCTTCTTTCTAGGATCTTGGTCAAGTTCTAGCAAACAGGTCTTCAACATCTTCAGAGATATGCTTTGGTATTTTATCCAGCTTTGTCAGTGAGACATCGGCAAGACAGGGCTGCTATAAACTAGACTGTCAGAGCCAGAAGTGGAAGTTTCCATAGCCATTTCCCAGCACTACTTTCTCTCCAATAATCATTAACCTCCTTTCTTTTTCTCTTATCTATTCACCTCTTGAATACACAAATTCTTCTAGAATATATCTTCCAATGCAAAGCTTTCCAAAGTGAGAATGGAATACCTAGCATTCTACTGAAAGACAGGCTGCCCATCTTGTCCTGTCAAGTCCCAAGAAAGGACCAAATTTGGGCTCTGCTGGGAACAGACATAGGTGTTCAAACATCAACAGCCACATTCTTGGCTTTCATTACACTTTCTTTAAAGATTTTGGAGCTTACCTTAAGCTCATTTCTATGTTATAGTACTTTGGGAGCTAGAGTGAGTTTAAAATTATCTCATTACTCCAGACTGTTCTTCCCATTCTAACATCCCTCCTAGTGTGGCAGGTAGTGACCATTCTTTCTGCTCAGGTTGATACTTAAATATTCATAGACAAACAGTGACCTCCAGTTCCAGCTAGGGAGCATGATCTTGAACTTAGTGCGGCTCAACGTTTGACAAAAGCTAAGTGGAGAATGAGCATGTGTTCCAACTTTTCTCCTAGAAACCCAAATATCTGTGCCTGGATTAAATCAACTGTGTACCATGAGCACCATAGTAGAAACCAGAGAGTCTTTACTGAATTTACTTTGGCTTAATGCCATCAGTGACCATGGGGGAAGGCAAAAGAAAGAGCTGATTTCACTGTGGACATAGTTTCTACATCAAACAGTATCTTCTTTTGAAGACCCACAGAAAAATTTCTTTGTGGTCTTAGGATAGGAATAACTGGATTTCTCCTTGAAAAAATGGTGTTTTTATATTGTAAACTTGGTGAATTGTGTAACTAATGGTATTTTCTTCTTGGAGTGGCCACTTAACAGCTTAGAGTTATATTTAGAACTTTCTTCCAAGTATATGGGATCCCACCACATACATTTGCTATGCTCACTCCAAGTCTGCCTTTGCATTCTCCCCTAACCTCACTGTTCTCTGTTCACCTTTTGCCTTGATCTCTTACATTGCCCTAAGTCAGACTCATGTCTTCCTTTGCTTCAGTTACTGTGGTTGCCATCATATTGGTCTTCCTCTTTCCAGTCTGACCTCTATCCCCTAATGTATTACCTATACTAGCAAGAATAATCATCTGTATCAGTTGCATAACAAATTACTCACAAACAGTGGTTGAAAATATATATGGTCTCACCATTTCTGTGAGGGTAGGAATCTGGTCAAGGCTTAGCTGGTGTCTCTGACTCAGGGTCTTGTAAAGGCTATAATAGGAGCTGGCAGGAGCTGCTTCATCTGAAGGTTCAACTGGGTAAAGATCCACTTGCAAACTCACATAACTATTGGCTAGAGATATCACTTCCTTCATATGTGGATGTTTCCACAGGGCATTCCACACCATGGCAGACAGCTTCCCCTAACGTAAGCAAGGGAGAAACTGAGAGAGGCATCCAAGATGAAAGCCATTACCACAGTAACTCAATCTTGGAAGTGACATCCATCTCTTTTGCTATATTTTATTTATTAGAAGCAAGTCACTAAGTCCAGTCTATATGCAAGGGCAGAGAATCCTGCAGGGCATGAATACCAGGATGCATGATCACTGTAGTCATCCTGGAGGCTGCTCATCATATCTTCTAACACACACAACTGAGCAGGCTCTGCTGTAAGTCTTTTAGTAGCTCCTTAATGCTCTTTCAATGAAGCTCAAACTCCATGATGCTATTAGCAGGGCTATGTGGCCACGGCTCATTCCCTGGGCCTATTTGGAAATGCTTCATTCCAGGCCCATTTGTTTTATTTTCTAGAAAGAAGAAAATGGATTCCATTTACTTTCATCTTTTGTTTGTCCCAGACGACATTTTCAAAAAGTAGTAAACTAACTCAAAAAGTAGAAAACAGAAAAATGGCATCGGAGTAATGTACAATCCAGAAATTAATCCTTGAATAATTTACAGTGGGCTATAACTGAACCTAAATGAGTAAAAACAATGAGAAAGGCTAGCCTTTATGACTACGGGTCAAGTGCTGCTAAGTGAACTTTGTATGATTAACTTATTTGTCCTCAAAACAGCCTTTGCATTTGTCTTTCTCAGTTCACAGAGGTTGGGCTTGGGAAGGTGGGCTTGAGGCCTCACCTTGAAGCACTGTAGGTGCTACCATCAGCCCCTGTATGAAGGCGGGTACCTGCTAGAACCTGGGACTGCTTTCTGCCTTTCACACAATGCTTAGCACAGTGCTGAACTATTTGATTCCTAAAAACACTTTTCGCTGAAGATTTTAGGCCATACGTAACAGGAGAAAGGGCAAAAAAAAAAAAAAAAAAACAACAATAACATTTTGAAATATTTTAATGAGTATGGGATTTCATGAATTAGATAATATAAAGAGGTTTTTGTTGTTATTGTTCATTTTACTTTGTCCCCTAAGCAATCTTTTAGGAACAACAGCATTAAAAAATATTAAGTTCCTTTAGACACAAAATTCTGGTGTAGGAAGATTTTTCCAGAAACTTTCCAAACTGTTTCTTTTCTTTCCTGAAAAATATAAAGAACAAGAAAATTATTGGGAACTGACTTGTACTGGAAAGCCATTGGTGGTCTGTGCAGGGTGACTTCCTCTAATCTTCTTCATTCATCTTAGCGACTGTGATTATATTTTTGGGATGAGGTCAGGTAAAATCCAGCCAAAGGAGTGACATTGAAATGGGGCTGATGTGGGTTGAACTTAGAAACCCTCTTAAAGAGGGGCAAGGTACACTTACATTACAAGGAGTTGGCAGCTGAAGGACACCTCAGAGAGACGGTAGCTGTCTCTTGGGGGTTCCCAGGAAAGCACGTCACTCTTGAATAAAATGTTGGAGAATGCATAAGCCCATTGATAACTCCAAATTTCTACAATTGACTCCTTTCCCAGTCTTAATTCTAAATAAATTACCTTTAATGACTTCAACGTGGTATGGAAAGAAATACAAACCCAACAAGCATGCTTCCTTTGCAAGTATTAGCCTGCAAACTTTTTAGTAAAGAATGTCTCTGAAAGATCTAGGTCTCTGATAACAGCACTATGTGGGCTTAATTATTCAAAAACCCAGATCTATCCTATGGGTTGAATGCACTGGGGGTTTTCCAGCATTTGCAGCTTCAGTCTAGTATCTCTTAGCTTTTATTCACATATTTCTCCTGTAAGGTATTACTTTTTCACTTATCTCACTCGAACACCCCTAATCCGAATGTTTTAATGTCTGCTTTATTAACAGTGGTTAATTTCTGCTAAATATTCTTCCTTTTGCAACCCTGAGCAGTAAATGAGAGAAAACAAAACCGAACTTGTTCTTCTCTAAGCAGCATGAGTACAAATCAGGCTCGTCAGAATCTAAGCAATCCATTTACCAGTTAAGTCTGGCTTCCTGTCTCCCCTTCCTATGAGAGGGAAGTGTATTTCCACTGAAAACATTTTTAAGGGGGTTTTTAAGAAACTAATCTTATCGAGGACCAGCCAGATACCATTGCCTGGGGCTCATCAGGCTGAGCAGCCTCTTCATTCCTGTGATGACTCAGCACTGCTGGAGTCTCATCTTGTTTCTCTCTGATGACAGCACCCCACAGGTGCTCAAGGGCCAGCCTTGCCTGAAGCACTGGCCCTTTCTCCTACCTGTCTTGGTTTTTCCACCCTCTCTCACAGCTTAGTGGTGCTCTATGTGGAAAAGGATCTGCTAAAATCTGTTTTTTAAAAATGTAGGTTCTATTAAGAATCACAAAGAAAAACATTTTCATTGTTTAATCTCCTACTTTTTTCTTCCAGCCAAAAAGGCATATTCCCACCAGGTCTCACCCATGAGCTGTTTACAACTAGAACTGGGATCACTTTAGAATAAAGGCTCAAAGATTTCTGAAGTCATGTTTTGTTTGTGATCCACCCCCATCACCCACCTCATACACCGATGGGAAAGTGACATAGACCAATTTAAAAATAAATGACCTCAAAAATTTCCCCCCTATCAGATATAGAGAACTACATGTGGAAATAAAACAAGTTAGGTTGTGGTTCATGGGGATGCAATGCCCTGGCTCATCACGCTCAATCTTCTTCTCAGCCCCACTGCTAAAGTACTTGGGGATCTGAGAGAGAGTGGTCTGCTCCCTGTCTGAAATCTTAAATAGTAGCAATACTGCTTATTTCCCCCACGCCACTGAGCTCGTGGTGGTGGGGAGAGCTGGAAATGGAAAAACAATGTATTGGTGCATCCAAAGGACAGACACTGCTGTGTCCTTTATCCCCCTGAGTTTCTCAGTGCTCCAGAGAAGCACTCTTGGAAGTGGACATGTTCCCAGGCCAGCCACCAGGTGGTTATGACTAGATGTAGGAGGAAGTGTGAAGGTAAATAATTATCCCCTGGTTAACTCGGCAAACTTGGTTAGAATTTCAGTAGATACTAAAAGCCAGGGAGGAGGGAAGAAGTAGTCAATTTACAAAGAAGGTTAAGGTCATTGTTCATGGGAGGAGCATGTGACACTTATACTGTAGGGGAAAATGGGACAAAGACTCAGCAGCTGACATTAGTACTTTCCTTGTATTAGGACTACAGAGCCACCCAAGGAACTGGGCAAAGGAGAAACACAAAAGCATGTAAGGAAGTTTTGAGGTATACCAAGACTATACCATAGGCCTGAACTGTCTATTTGGTCTGTATGGAGAGCTGATATAGAATTGACCTCTTCTCTACCATTGGCAAAAATAGAGCTAGTCAATTCCAGTTATAGAGAATAAGACAATGTAGTCACACACTCAAATATGTACTTAAAATGTATGCAGATATCAACAGGGTTATAATAACTTATATATTATTATATTTAAAATTAGAATATGTAGCATCTTAAGATGAAACCTGGTCACCATCTCTACTATTGGAATTTATAAAATATAAAACTTTCTAGTACATAATAATGATACATTTTCCATAAGATATAGTTGAATATTTAACTGACCAATTTTTATGTGAATAGATTATTTAAAGGACAAAGTCTTTGCTCATTTAGTTAAATATTTTTTGGTAAATCTCTGAATGTGGATTAATTGGCATTTTGGTGAATTTTACTTTATATTTTCTAAGTTAGAAGTTGGCAAACTATGACCTGTGGGCAAAATTTGGCCCGTTATTTGGTTTTGAAAATAAAGTTTTATTGTACTACAACCATCCCCTTTTGTTTATATGTTGTCTGTGGTCCCTGTTGCAACAGAGACCATCTGGCTCACAAAGCCTAAAATATTTATTATCTGACTCTTTATACAAAAAGTTTGCCAAGCCCTAGCCTAAGGTTTAATCGAGGCGATATGTATTTGTGGTCTTACCATACTAAGTAGATCCTATTTTACTTATTATACTAAGGTATGCTCTAAAGGAAATAAAATAGGATCTACTTAGTATGGTAAGACCACAAATACATATCATTAAGGCATGGAACTTTCCAAACATAATGCTTGGAATGTTGCAAAGAATGAACCTTTAGAAATCTTGTCCTCTATAAAATGGAACATCAACTACAATATTAACCATAGGACTCAAGCTGACAATTGTAGATGTATAAAAGCAAAGAAAAAAAAAAGTAGGTTCTCACTCACTTCACTGCACTTTGGAAAGAAATCCTAATATTGTCTGCACACATCAATTTACAAAGTATGGTCATATGATGTTCTCAGTTAACCAATTTACCAAATTCACTGCTCTCTCTAGAAATAAGAAGACTTGTCCAGGGAAGTGTCCTTCGGACGTGCCAAAGCCATCAATAGAATGTAAGCTCATTCTACTGCACTGCAAGTCATTTTCAGGGTGCAGAACTTGCTCCATCCAGGGTTTGGCCATGTCTGGCTGAGTCCTCACTGCTTAAGCATCTATGGATCTTGTTTCCATGCATTCTCTACCCTCAACCCCTGCCTCCATTCCCTGCCCCACTACTGCCACTTCCCTGGCCCCACACTCATTTTTCTGACCATCCCATGTAGGAGGGTGTCGCAGCTCTGAGATGCATCCTTGTGGTGGGACGTGCATGGGGCGAAGGGCCATAGAGGTAAAATGTGAGGTTGGGGGCAGAACTAGGATACAAAACTATAAACACAAACTTGCATAAAAAAGTTAACTTAAGAGTGAGAAAAGAAGTCATACTGATGTAGGACAGGGCAAATTTCCCCGAGTGTGGGGAGAGTAAGCCCTGCACTAAGAGAAGAAGAGGGTCCTTTGGCGGAGAGTGTGGAAAGAATTCAACACACACCAAAGTTAGAGTCAAAAGAAGAGTTTATCAGAAAAGGAGTAACACTCCACAGACAGAGTGTGGTCTCCTCTCAGAGGCAGAGAGCGAGAGTGTTTAGGGAATTCAGTTTATATATCATTCTTTAGTTTCTGTGAGTTATAGTTTAAAGACTTTGTTAATCCATTTTCTTTGATGTAGACATACAGTGAGGAAGAGGAAGAGTAGGTAAGGTGAAAGGCCCGCTGGCAGTTCCCAGTCTTTAATCCATAGGTTCCCCACGGTTTTAGTCATAGAGAATGAATGATTCTATTTGTGTAGGGAAGCTACTTAAAGCCTCTGTTGTTCTCGTTTCCCCTTCCACATGTGTGGAGAATGGGTTGCTGGCAATCTCAGCAGAAATCTTTCTTTAATCTGAAGTTGTCCTCTTGGCCTGGTTGCAGGCTGATCAGCATATTACAGTCTCTGAATGTAGTTTGATTTAACATTTTAATTCTCTTGCCTCTTCCCTACATTAATAGTAAATTATACATTTTTGAAAGTTAACAAACACCATATGTCACAATATTATAAAATAACATATTTCAATAAACTGACAATTCTGAAATATTTCAGTTTTACTGCATTGGTGGCAATTTGCATATTTCATCTGGAACTATCTACTTCCCAAAGATAAGTTTCATTCCAATCTTTAATTTTCAGGGTGGATAAAATGTGACTTTACTTGTAGACGTACTAGCTATTTGTAGAACTGCTCCTGCTTTTTGCCCTACAAACAGTTCTGCTAAGTTTCATTGCACGTGATTCTCATCAAAATGGAGAAAATATTATGTTACTTTTATAATAAAATGTACTGCATTCTAAACATTTTTCTGATAAGGGAACACTTCTTTTTTGATGAGGCATCAGTGGGAACTGTTTTCGGTTGTTTATAAGCGTAACAGCAGGAGAGTTCCCAGAGACTAGCTTCCGGCTCCATGCCTTTCCGACCTTGCTTCTCCTCTGCTGCTCATACACAGTGCTATGAGAAATGATTCCACCTCTTGCCACGAGGGGGCTGGCACAGTGGGCTGGGGAGGGGGAGGGATTACGGGAAGTCACTCCTACACTGGAATGGGTAGCAATAAGTTAGTCATACATGGAGGTGGCTCAAACCACAAAAATCCCCCAAATCTCCAATTAAGCATATTCCCAAATCCCCCTCCCATTGGCTGGATCCCCAATGCTCACAGCCACCCTGAGACCCTCCCACCACAGAGTCAGTGAGCAGGGAGGTTGGGGGAGGACAATCATAGCCAGTTGCCACTACATTGATCTTCTTTTCAAATCTTATAGAAGCTCAACCTTGTGAATATATTGCTTGTGTAAATGAGGGATAGAAATGTAAATCTCCTCAGCCCCACAATAATCTTGCTTCTGAGGGGACAGTGGTAGCCTGCAGGGATATGTTGGAAGCAGGGTCGGTGTTATGGGCTATGTTGTTTCTCCCAAAATGTTGTGGGATATCACAATGAGCCACTCCAAGATGTGCTTCTGTGGTATGAGGATTGTTTTGAACTAAAGGCAATTTTGCTTCAGGCTCAAGAGAAACTTCTGCCCCTCCCTTGACTGCCTGGAAGAACTTGTCCATAATAAGAGATTATCAGAGACAACTTTTTTTGACCAGCCTATAAGACAGCAAAGCAAACTTCTATTTACTAAACATCCATTCTTCTTATCATCCTGCAATGACCCTATGAAGCGCCGAAGGTGCATGACCTCATCCCTAGCTCAGGATGCCTTGTGTACCTCAGTCTCCCTTTCTATCTCTGATTCTCTTGTGTGTGCGGAGTTCCTATATATATGTATTAGATTGGATTATTTTCTCTTACTAATATGTCTTATGTCTATTTGATTATTAGACCCGCCAGAAGGACCTTGAGGATAGAGAAAAGTTCGTTCCTCCTCAACAATGTTGAAGCCCTAACCTCCAGCCTCTCAGAATGTGACTGCTTGGAGATGGGACCTTTAAAGAGGTCATTAAGATTAAATGAGATTATTAGTGAGGGCCTCAATCTAATGTGACTGGTTTCTTTATAAGACGAGATTAGAACACAGACATGCACAGAGGGGAAATCATGTGGGGACATAGGGAGAAGATGGCCATCTGCAAGCTGAGGAGAGAGGCCTCAGGAGAAGCCAGCCCTGCCAAAGCCTTGATCTCAGACTTCTAGCCTCTAGAGCTGTGAGAGAATAAATATCTATTGCTTAAGCTGCCCAGGCTGTGGTATCTTGTTTTGGAAGCTGACTCATACAGTGGAATTCCTGGAATGTGACTATAGTGGACCATTATGATGGAGTCATAGTAGAGTTTATTCAGTTTTTCAAAAGCCGAGTGTCTACTGTTTAAGTAGTAGTGTCTACTATTACTGTTCTAAATGCCAGCAACAGGAGTATGTACAAGACAGAAAAATCGTTACCTTTCACCTTAACATTTAAATACACAAAAAGCAATATCATAATTTCAATTAAAATGTGTTTGCAACAATAAAAATGCACTAGAGCACTGGAATGCAGAGCACCTGACAGTGGAAGACCTCTTTAAGTAGGTGTCAGGGAAGATGGTATTGTCAGGTTCACTGTGTAGGGGATCACTCTAAGTTTTGTGTGGAGTCTGCACTAGAATGCCAGGGTCAGAAGAGGGAGACCAGTTTAGAGGCTGTGAGGACATTGATAGGAGTGGTGATAGGCTTGAGCTCACTGGAGACAGTGGAGAAAGGAAAAAGGGATACATTTGGGGTCTACTTTGGAAGTAGAGCCCATGAGAGGTGAATGTTGGTATCTGCAGGGCCCTCACTGGGATGGAGGAGGTAAGAGAAGGCTGGTCTGAGCGTGCACAGGGCATGGCTCACAGTGGATGTTAAGAGTCTCTTTTGGCACATATTAAGTTAGGGGTATTCATTAGAATCCCAAAGGAGATGCTAAGCAGTAGCAACCTGAGTTGACTAAGTCAGGAGAGGGAGGAAAGACTGCTGCAGGGACAGCTGGTGGTGGCCAATCATGAAGTAGATGATATGGGAACCTGACCTGCTCACCACAGTGAAGACCAACCCCAGGGCAGTCATCCCTGGGGATGGGGTCAGCAGCCAAGGTCAGGAGCAGGCCTGAGAAGGGCGAACCCCTGGTCATCCATGCCTCTGAAGTGGTATGGGTGTGTGGTAAGACCCCCTGAGGGTTTCTTTAACTCATGCTAGAGGAGAGGAGAGTCAATATCTCAGTAAGGATATGCATTGAGAAAGGATTATAACTTGTATATCAAACTGCTGCCTGGATCAGTGAGGGTCTAGCAAGAAACAAATGGCACATTCAAATTAGGATATTTTAGGGAGGGCTTAATAAAGGGTCCGCTAGTAAAGGTATTGGCAGATGAATGAGACCATAAGGATAGTAAAGGGCTCCAGGATGAGGAACAGGGAGTGACATCACTGTAGGGAGGAGATGTATGAGAGAGGAAGCAGTTACTAATTCCAGAAGGAGAGTCGAATAGAGAAAGCCACCTGGAGTCGGTCCAGGGTGACCTGGGGGAGGAATGTGTAGGCATACGTACCCTGAACTCACTCTCATTCCCTTGCTGATTTCCTGCTGGGGCTTCCCACTGGTCTAACCTAACCAGAGCAGGACAAAAGATGGGGAAGCAGTCGCCTCAGGCCAAACATGTGAGCTTTCCAGGGCAGAAAAGAGGGTGGAGACCGGTGGAGAGAGGAGGGTTACAGCAGAAGTGTAAGACACCCTCAGGGCACCCTCTGAGGTTTAATCACTCTAACTGACATTGAGCCAACTGCCAGACAAGTGAGTGGGGCCACCCTTGGGCAGCCTAGCCAGGTGGCCATCTGACCTAGATGTGTATGAGTGGAGCAGGGAATGACCAAATTTGCCCTGACTAGAAGAACTGCCCAGGTGACTCACAGAATTTGAGAAATAATAAATGTTAGCCATTTTAAGCTAAAGTTTTGTGGTGGTTTGTCATGCAGCAAGAGCTAGCCAATACAAACCCATAAGGCTGTCATGAAGAACGACAAGATGAGTAAAGCATTTAGGACAGTGTTGGGACAATAAATGTTAGTCATTATTAAAATTGGGCTATAAGTTTGCAATTTTTGTTCTTTTTGTTATTAATTGTGAGTGCTTCCTCAGTAGGAAGCAGATTTTTTCTCTGTGAGTCTGAAGTTATGTGGGTGTCCCTGTAGAAGGCTTGAGGACTGTTTCTGCCAGGTCACCATGAGTTTTTCATATTAATTTCACAGCTGATGATATCTGCACTACATGATTCATGTAAATTTTTGCATGGTACAGGTTTGGATTTTCACAGGGACCTGGGCACGTGAAAGCTTCATTGTTGTTTCCCTGGACCAGTGGTGGCATTTTTTTATTCACCTTTGTAATAAAGGATGATTAGCACTTTGTGGGGCCCAGCATTATCTCAGTTCCATCTCTGGCCTGCCTGAGTGTTAAACCACGTCCTCATGGTGATGAATCCCCACTTCCGCACTGTGGGGCTGAGGTATATATCTAGTACAGCTTGGGGCTGTGATGGGGACAGTTTCTGCCACAAGTTCCCTCTTTGTTTATGAGAATATTACTTTTTATTCTTTTAAGCTATCTATGCATTTTAAAATGTTGGGTATTAGTCCATCATGTCTGTCTTCTTAATTGTAGGAAATCCAAATCCACTCAGCCTGCCTCCTTGCTGGCAGTCACTAGCAATCATTTTCTTGGCAGATCTAATGATGTCTTCTTGCTTTTGGGTAATGGGAAAAATGATTTCCAAAAATTGATTTTTGAACTGAAAGATATTGTTACTCAGAGCTCTTTTTTAAAAGACCAGATTAGAATTTTCTTGTAGTAATTTCCCTGAGAAAAATTTTTGCTAGTAATTTAAATATTTCTCTTCAATGTTTAAACTGGGTAAGCCTGTATTTGGGAATAGATCCTTTAATACCAAAAACTTTATGTCAAAAAGTTAGCCTCCTTCCTCAGTAAGATCCTTCCCTGCCCCTAAGTCCACTTCTTGTAACAATGCTAGAGTTGTCTTCCATGTTTTAAATAATATGCTCATCCTTCTTTGTTTTATTTTTCAGTTACAAATGTTACTAATTAACCATCCATAATGGATTCTGAACATTTTTTCCCCTTTTACTATCATCACTTGCTCTACCACTTTCCTCTTCCCATTCCTACTTCCAAATATGATTATATATTTTGTTATTTTATTGATTCGTCTAAATAATGTACTTAAATTTCTATTTCCCATTCCAGCAACTTTACAGGACATCTTGACTCTACCTAAAATGAGATAAAAACATTACTGTCTAAAACTCTCCCCGACTCCTCTCTCCATTATCCAGCTAATTTTGTCAGTTTTGCTTTTACATTTAGTTTCTCAAAGTTGGCGACATTTATATGCTATTTTGCCCAAACTTCTAGTTCTTCTCTGCCATAAGTTGACAATAAAAGCTGAAAAAATATATATAGCCTTGATATCATAAGATTTAAGTCCATTTAGGCCAAGTAGTATCTCCAAGATCACCTATTTTTCTGTAAAGGATTCCGTATCCCACTATAAGAAAAATATTTCTGCTCAATAATCAAATACATTCTCTTTTGTAATTCCTCATCAACTGCTTTCTATTTGAACCATGACTATTGTTCAAGCTTTTGCTTTTTCCTGGAGTTTCTATTGCCTTTTTTCCCTTTCCAAAAGAATAATGTGTTTTTGTTTATTCATTTGTTTATTCTTCATATATCTATTTGACACTCATTTTGCCAGGCAACATTCTGAGAATAACGATGCAGATAAAACAGGCCCAAATCCTTGCCCTTCTATTCTCTCTAGAGAGGTGAAGGTGGGTGATAAATAGAGAAAGAGGTAAAATAACTAGTGGATCAGGAAATACATGTGCAGAGAGATAAAGCAGGCAGCATCTAGGATGCACCATGTTAGGATCGGAGAAGTCTGCGACTTTCAAAACGGTGACCAGTGTAGTCATTCCAGAATAATGTGCTGCTCATTCTGGTTGTAGTTAGAGATTTATTCCTCTTTGGACTTTTGATTTCGTGGGGTTAGTAGCATGTGCTGAGTTCTCCGTCCAACCTTGGAAGCCTTTCTCCTGGCTAATCACAGGTCAGCTGTTCCCTCTCATGTGGCCCCACAGCCCCCTGGCTGCTCTGGTTTCGGAGCAAAATGTTTGGCATTGGACATCCAGGTCCTAGGGCTGGGAGGAAGCCAAGTGTCCACAGCTTCAGGGAACATTGTCCCATTTGTCCTTTCAACCTCTCTTTGACATCTACATCTACAAGATTTTTACACTAAGTATTGGGATAAGTGAAACTTTTGCTAAAATAGGTTCAGCCATGATGAAACTGGTAGTTTTCTGAGAGTAGGATGAAAGTAGCAATTTTGGTATGGTATCAAATTCATATAAAACCACTCATTTTTTCTTTTTCATGATCAGAAACACTTTTTGTGCCAAAAAACATGTAAATGCCAACCTCTTGAGTGTCATAGGCGACATGGACTATAGGTTCACAGTGCTGCAGAGTTCTCTTTCAGAGAATAATTATTTCTTTTAGAAAAAATATAACAGGTCGGGGTTATCATGAATAATTTCTATTCTTTTATTTGGCACTTTCCATATTCTCCACACTTTATTTAATAAATATGGCTAATTTTTATTATCAGAGTAAAACTGAGTTTAAACAAAAAGAACATTAGATTGGACAAATAGGAGACACAACTGTATGGTCCTTCATTACTTTTAAAATTTCATCTGGTGGTGTTTGAATTTATGTTTAATTCAATAAGTAACACACTCTTACTTCTGTATACTTTTCCACAATGTCACAGAGAGTAACAAACGTAAAGAAAAACAGACTCTTACTACTAGTAGGCACCATTTCATATAAATATCTTTTGTTTGAGTTTAGACAATTAAAAAACAACAATAAAGTTTTCTTTCTTTCTTTCTTTATTCATTCATTCATTCATTCATTCATTCATTTATTTATTTTAGAGAAAGAGTGAGTAGAACTGTGGGCCCCAACTGATCCCAACTTGTTTTCAGATGTCCAACACTGAGACAAGGAAGCTCCTCTTTTCTCAGTTTTCTAAATTAGCGTGTGTCTTAGCAAGAGGGTAGAACCGCAGGCTGTGTGTGTCTGCTGGTATTAAGGTCGCAGATTCCCAGCTTGGGGAGTAATGGCAGATTACATGGTAGTCCCTTGTCCCTCGTGGGTATGGACAGTGTGCTAGCTTGCAGAAAATGACTCATCATGGGGTTTTACTGTTTCCCAGCCAGGAAGTGTCACAAGGCACCAAATGACACACCCACATGAGGAAGCGTCTGCTACTCTGTGGGCCTCTGGCAAGACAAAACAACTGGGCCCTCACACATTCTGCTTGGGCATTATAGACTGTCCAGTTCAGTGTGCCCTCTGTAGCTCCTGCTCAGTTGTCGTGGTGGTTCTGACAAACTGTCCCACCCTACTGTGACATGTACACTTTAGTCTGGCATCCTGAGGGAAGGTTTTCCAAAGCAGAGTGGAAACAAAGAGACTTAATGACTTGCCCAAAGGCATGTAGGGTATGGTCAGAACCAGGCAGTTGGCTACCACTCCAGAGCCCACCTTTCTGTATCATATGCATCTTAAACTGCAGAAGAAAGCCAGGATGGCAGAGGAGCAGGGCGACAGTGAAAACATCGGGAGCTTTGGGGCAGGTTTTGCAGACTGATTAGAATCTTTGCAATTTAATTTTTTCAGAAAAGCTCATTGCAAAATCTTAATTGTAAAGTTTTGTATGTTTTTCTATTTGATGGAGAAATTGCACCGGAAAAATGTCACTTCTGAAGTCAAGTCTGGCGAGACTTTAAAACAACAGCAGCAATTTGTACTACTCTCATGTAAACTAAACGGGGATTGCTGACTCCCACTTACAATCTCCAGGGAGTTTGGGGTCACCTTTGCAAAGCAGCAGCAATCTATACATTGTAAGTATGTGTGTGCATGGAGGGAGAAAAGCAGGGAGAAGGGGAGAACTTTTTATAAACAGATGGCAGGAATAGAACAGGAGACTAGGCAGGGCCAATCTGTCACTAAGGTGGAAGCTCCCTGAGTACAGCAACAAAGGCCATTGTGCCAGACACATAATAGGTACTCGACGGATATTTTTTTGTACAAAAATCTATCCATGTTCTTCAAGGTATTAATAGGAGTTTCAGAGCACAAGGGCATCTAGAGGCCAGTTAGCTTGGGGACACAAGAATAAACAGTAAGCGGGGGCTCTTTCCTGAAGACTTCTTAGCACCTGGAATGTGCAGGTGGGCATCTCACAGACCGGATGCCTCTTCCATAATGCCCTTGACCACACATTCCTTGGAGGAGAGAACAGAGAACTTATTAGAAATGGGAAGAGATGGAGTTTTAGAGTAAGAAAACCTAGGATCTAACCTGCCCTTACCAACTATTGTAATATTGGAAAGTCATTCTTGTGTATCCACTTGCCCTTCTGAGTAAAAGAATGGTTGTGGCAATGATATGTAACTTTTACTCAGCAAGTGGTAGGGTGCCTAGAATAAAGCAGGTGTTTAATAAACAATAACTCTTAAAATTATAATTAGAAAACTGAGTCCCAGAGAGTACCAGCTGGCCCAAGGTCATCCAGTTGTGTCCCAGGCTTGCTTGCCTCCTCTCTGATATTCCTTATACTGCACTATGCTGACTGATAATAGAAATTGTATATGGAAATATTTCTAACAAATCAAATAGATGCTGCCAGATGTTTCTGTTTTACAGAAGAATGAAGTTAATAGATGTATATCAAGGCTCAAAGCTAGGATTTAAAGAGAGATTGCTGAACATGAGCAGCCATAAAAGATGTCCAGCTTGGTATTTCAGCATTCCAGGGCAGCCCAAACTACCATTGGTCACATCTGGTCTCCATCAAGCCTGAAGTGTTACATAAATACATACATGGTTTATAGGGTGAGGAGGCCCTATTGAGACAGCCCAGACTTTGTTCTGCATAAGCTCTGTAGATGGGGCCCAGGAGGTTGCCTGACAACTCTGGGCAATGTCCTCTCAAAGGACATAGCTCTCTGTTTCCCATCCATGTAGCTGGGGCAGGAATGTGTCTATCTGCTAATGAATCCATCCATTCCAGCTGCCCTTCATCAGGTCAAACACATCTGGATGCCCAGCCTTCCAACAGAAGGCTCTGCTTAGAAGCTGTTGGTGGAGTTCAGTCCAGAAGTTAGAGAAGAACAAAATGCTTTAATGATTCTGTGGGCTCCATCCACCTACTCACCCATCCATCTATCTATCTATCCACCCTTCCACCCATCTACCCATGCATCTATCTATTCAATGAATATAAGCTCATTGCATGTGCAAAGCACTATTTTAGGCACAGGGAATCCGGCAGCAAATAAGTCAGGCACAGGCTGACCCTTGTGCCACATTCAGAGTGAGGGACTGACCTTAAGTAATTGCACTATTATTCATTGGCCAGGGTAATAAATTCTCAGAAGGAGAATTACAGAGTGCTCTGAGAGCATGAAAGGGGAGACGCCTCCTAACTGGGGGGCCAGAAAAGCCTTCCACAGCACAGAGGATGTGATGTGGGGCAGCCTTGAGGCCCAGGCGGCAGTCCCTGGACTGACTCTGACCGCTTGGTTTTGGGGAAGTTGGTTTTGTTTTCTCACAATAGTATTGGTTGGACTGTTAATTCTTTCCCCAACGGAAGCCTCCATAACCAATCTATCCCCTCTCTAGGTAAAATCATTAAAAATTTCTTAGTATCAATTCCCCGCACAATCGAACTAAAGGACTGACTCTCATAAAAGCAAAGTCTCTTATACCACAGCCAAGGAAGGGGGCAAAGCAGGGGTTTCTGTGCATTGCCGTCCTGGGCAGAAGGCCATTGTCCTGATGCCACCAGGGCTCTGCTGAAGGCTGTCGGAGCACGGCCACAGAACTCCTGACCACAGCACTGTGTGTGTTTTGCTTTTTAAAAGGACCCAAACCCCACAGATATTCTCCACTCCTACCCTCATCGACACACACACAGAGTGACCGGCCTGCTGAGAGGTACTTTCTCCTGGGGTCTCACCCCTCTTTTATGCCCTGCTTGGTGAGCCTGACCCAGATAACCCACAGAGGGAAAGAAATCTCCCTGCTCCTTGGTGTGAGCAGGGCCTTTTTATTACACAAACAGCATGGTCATGGTGAGACAGCCTCATGGTTTTCAGCTCTCTCCCCCTAAATAGAGAGATGCATGTGGAAGGTCTGAAAGGCAGCCTGATTCTGGCCAGTCAGGCGCAGGCCAGGCAGGGCTTGGCCCTCTTCCATTAGAGGTAATTACACTGGCCATGTTTCCATCTACTTTCTGTGGCTTTGCCTGGATCTTCAAGAAAGGCAGCCTCTGGTTTTGTGCTACGATGTAATTTCTTTGTAGGGACAGGGTTTTCAACTACTCCCAAACTGGCTACCTGTTAGCCATGGCCACTCATTTCCTTGTGCACAGGGTAACAATTAAGCAGCCAGAGGGCGGTTGCTGATGGGTTTGTTCTCTGTGATGTGCATTTTGTGAGATGGAAGAGAAACCCTCTGTCTTCTAAAAGCAACTCTTAAAATAAATACACTGGACTCCTCCAACGATTATCTGAGTGGGAAGAAGGAAGCTGCTGTTTCTACTGTGCTTTGCAGAGTAGCTCAGCTGGTCAACACAGTGAGGAAAGAGGCAAAGGGGGGACCCGTAGGGGTTTGTCCATGGAAGAGGTGTGCCCAGGGCCATGCCGAGAATGAGCTGTGCCCCCAAAATGTTCTTTTAAGCTTAACAAAAAATTAAAAATTTTCATCCGAGCATTGTGATAAGACACTGGCCTGCTTGAAGCTATTTGCAGGACATAGAGCCCCAACACATGCTCTGAGCCATGTAGGAATGAACAGCATCTGCTGTCCTTGAAAAACACCACATAGCGAAGAGAAAGTGAGCTTCTTTGACAACTATCCCTTAATTTAGGGGTAAGGTGCTGAAGGCCCTGAGGCCAGCTGATTGTCTGGTGTGAGCGGACCTCAACTCCTCACATCCAGCACACTTTTTGCCCTAAATAGTGAGGCAGATTTCACAGTTCAACCCCATGATGCTCTGAGGCCAAGGAAAAATGAACTTTCACTTGCGGTTTGAAATCTGAGAGCTGGAAGGGCCCTGTGCTTTTCTCTTCCTGGCAGGATGGCTCACACACAGAGGCAACAGTTATCATCAAAGTGTCCTCCTTGGGCCCACCCATAGGATGGGGTTTTGGTTTTGCTCTGTTGTGTGGGGAGACTGGGGCAGAAAGAAATTCCCCTGTAACTGTCAGCATTGGTGTGTCTCTCATGCCAGGTCCATGAAGCCTTGTACTGAGGACGAGTGATAGGAAATAGAATGAGACTTGAACAGGCCCTGCTTCCAGGGGAGAGGCAGACAGGTCAGCCAGAACCTCCTCCTCAGTTCTGACTTCTCCTTAACCAAACCTGAGCTTTAGTGAAAGATATCTTATGACCCATAGATCTCTCTCTCTTTCTTATTGTCCTTCCTCGTCCTTTCTTCTGCCTTTCTCTCTCTTATTCTCTATATTCTGTAATCTCAAAAATTCTCTACATTCTCTAGCCTTTCTAAAATTTCCAGGGATTTGCATCAAAAGTAGCTAGAATATTTCCTTCACTAACTTGGACCCCATCTCTAAGCAAAATGACCAATTATTTCTCTAGCTGAAAAAAGAAGAGACAATGGACAAAGCAATTGCTTAAACCCAGCCAGTGTAGTTTTGTATCTAGATACTGACTGTCAATTTTATCATTTTTTTTTTCAAGGTATCATTTTGGTTTGTTTTCCACATTTCCATGTCACATTCCATATTATGTCATTTCGATCAATTCTGACTCAGAGGTCACTTCTTAGTTTTACTGGGCCTTTGTTTCCCCAGTGGTCCAATTTACAAGCTCATGGGGATTTCTGAGAGAGGGATGCTCGAGATGGAGTGTTTGGTTGTCTTTACCAGAAAACAGACCTTCTAATTTTACTTAAAGCATACAGGTATCACTCATCAAGATTCCCCACTTGCTACGGGACCACCCAAGAAGAGGTGGAAAGAGAGAGAGAAAAGTAAAACGGGTGCTTGACCAGAAGAGATGCAGGGAGGGGAACGTGGTAACACCAGAGGTCATGCTTTTAATTGGAGAAGAGGCACAAGGCTCTATTTGTGCCATGTGGTACTCCAATCAAGTTTTACAACAGTCACGTTTTAACCACCAATAAACCACCCATGGCCGTGGGTCACAACTTTTGAACTTCATGGATTAGCAATTTGTTTCAGTTCTATTGAGGTGTAATTGACATACAACCCTGAACAATAATGACTCACATATACTGTGAGATGATGACTGCAATGAGTTTACGTAACATGGGTTAGCAATATTTTAAAAGCAGTTTCAAACAACAAAACTGATATTTATTATCATCTTCAATTCCTAAGAGAAAGGATCCCAAATTTTAAAAAGTACATATGATGAACAGTCTTTATAAGTAGATAAATGTGTCTTTGTGACAAATGAATACATTGCCCATATTTTTCTGGTTTTATTATGGACTTGTAGAGATTCGTTGATCCTGTTTGGATTATTGGTTTATAGCGAGAGTGTCAGATGGGTCTCAACTTCAGTGCTCATTCCAGTTGATGGCCAGTTGCTGACTGGAACACTGTGTTGAAAGGATTCTGAAGTGGGGTCCAGGCTCGACCTTTATTAATTAGCAATACTCGACACAGGCATTATAATGACTTTCAAATCATTCACGAATCTTTGCTTTTCCTCTCATTGAAAGGTAGAATCTACACCCCTCCCCTCAAAGGTAGGCTGGCCTTAGCAACTTGCTTCTGACCAACAGAAGGTGATGCTTGAACATTCATAGTTGGAGCCCAGCCACCATCAGCTGAGGAAGCCCAGGCCCATGGTGTTCTGACCAATGGCCTTAGCTGAGATACTAATAGCCAGCATCACTGGGTACAGGAGTGAGAGAGCCTTCAGGTACTGCCAACAACCCCAGCTGAAAACACGTGAAGGAGAATCAGCTGCCTTGCCAAGCCCAGCCCAAATTGCAGATTTGTGAGTGAAAAAAAAGTTATTGTTTCAAGTAACTATTTTGGGGGGTGGTTAGTTACAGAGTAGTAATGAAACGGAACTATCACAGGATGGAAAGCAGCAGAAAACACCACCATGCCTATCTTAGGGCATTTGAGATTAAAAACGCACACACACACACACACACTCTAAGTTATTATTTTTTCACTAATCTATTCCTGTTTACATTTGGAAATTTAAAAAGTAAGTGTGCCATACCTACATCTATTAAAAAATGCCAAGGTCATGTTGACTTTTATGGATTATACTCAAATTGACTGTTTTATTTTGATTTCAAATTCTGCCAACCTCTCTGAAAAATAGTATAGGATTACAATGGCATCCTGACCACGCTCTGGAGAAATTAAAATTTTAAACTTAATATTATATTTACTCATTCCTCTTGATGTCTCTCGGCTCCAAGGAGATCACCTGATGCACAGGAGGAGCACAGCCCAGAGGTGCACAAATAGTTCTCCACATAGTACCGCTTTAGGCAATCTTCCACCCCAGTGAGAGGCAGGGTCACCTCCATCCCATATTACTTCGTCACTGTGTCCTTATTACCTGTGAAACCACAGGGCCAGTGAGTTCCCAGCAGTTGTTCACTGAGGACTTATCAATGGTGTCCAAGCCGGATGGCTGCATGAGAGATCACAGCACAACCCAGTGGCTGGAAACACTGACATCATTCTACCCATGGTTCTCCCCTCTGGACACTGGATGAGGTGGAGAGATGGGTCTCTGCCTTGTCGGCACCAGCTTAGGCAGCTCAAGGGAGCTGGGGCCAAATTGAGGCTGGTGCCCATGTTCTGAGGGAGATTCCGGGCTGTTGGTCAGGTCAGAACAACTGACACATGCCCTGTGCTTCCTCAAGTCATGCAGGTTGTGTTCCAATTCTTCCCCAACTGAAACTCTGTGCTCATTAGACACCAACTTGCTATCCTCGGCCTTGGGCATCACCTTGAGCTAGGAACCATGAAGTTCTGGAAGCACAAGTGGGACTGCACTAGAGATATCCCTCTGATCATTTTTGAGAAATGCAAGATGCCTCAAATGATCTGGATTTTGTAGTCAGGAACCTGTAAGTAAAATAGTTGTATCACATTTCCCCTCTGTCAGTCTTGCCCTATGAAATGAAGAGTTAACGTCCATGACTTTCTCCTTCTTGGTACCTAATATTCTCATGCTGGGCTCTTAGTGCTGAGGTGCTCAGTCTTTTTGTCTTTAGAAAGAGAAGATGGTTTCTACATTCCTGGTTATAATATTTTATGGTTCTCTTTTTCCATCTCATCCCAAATTGCAACAAATTCCTGAAGTATTTTTGCTCATAATTTCCTTATCCTTGAATATGAGGCCTTTCTCTCATTAAGAACAATTTTCAGATGTTTGTTTTTATTAAAATGCTGAGTAGCGATTCGCTAGGCAGTTACTAGCAGGCTTCTGAAAGATGTGTGTGCATTTCTTAAGTCTGGCTATCTGGGTTAATGGGGTGAGGTGCATACCACTGAGAGCCTTGCCATTGAAAGGTTTGCTTTGGCCAGTAGCTTGAGCCTCCTTCAAAAGCAGAGACAATGGCAGGGGACAGAGATAAATGAGACAAGGTTCCCGTGACAAAAAAGCCGCAGTGCCTACATCACTCACTAACTTAGTGATCGACCATTCTCTTTGAGAAACTGCTGATTAAGAAGCACACATGTCTTTCTGCTTTATGCCTAATTATCACTTCATGTATCAAAATTCATATGAAAATATCATATTTAGAAAAAGAAATCAAGCTTCCTTTAAAACAAATCAACCATGATTTAAAACCTTTAAAATCTGAAAAATAACGTTGATATGAAGAGGTGAAACATGTTAAACAGATTTGTCATTTCTGAATCAAATATATTTCCATGCTGAAAGCAAGGAAGGCACAGATACTGCCCTCCACATAGAAATTAAAATAGAAGTGAAAATGTTATCACATTAAAAATTGTGGACCAACTTTTCTGTGAAACTGATTTTCTTTGAAAGGGAAAATATGACTTTCCTTAAAAGTTTATTATTTTTCATGCTAAATCAGAGTCCTCATGACCCAGCATCCTGTTCTGTATTTATTTTTCTAAAGACAGACCTCAGTACATCTGGGAATTAAAGCGGAATAGCTGACCCAAGCTGGGAGAGAACAGATTTATTATAGGGTTCGTTATTTCCGCTTTATGGGACCCTCCCTCTCCCTGTACTGGAACTTCAGAGCAGGAGAGATGAATGAAGGAGCCTTGTGCAAGAGATACATGTTTCCCAGGTGAAAGACAGCCCCTGTAGGACCAGAACCTCCTGAAGACCCCAGTCCCACCCACTTTAGATGGTGAGAGAGGTAAAGAAACACCTACTGTGGAGGTGCTGGAGCCCCTACTTGAGTTTCTGTGACACTTGGCAGGAAAACTAGACCAGCCCTCAGGCATCATTACACCTAAATTATAAATTATAACCTAACACTGAAAATTCAGCTTCCCACCTCAGCACTTGAAACATCCCTGGTTTCAGCTGGCTCTCTGTGGACCTGCTTGGGGTGTGTGCAGTAAATGAGGCCCACTTGAGTTCCCAGCACCCGCATCTTTGGTCTCTGATGGCTGGTAAAAGGTCGACGTTCTTAAGTCCCCCGGATCCTGAAACATAAACACTGCAAAATAAGAATGTTTTTTAAAAAGACTGTTTCTCTCATTTTCCCAGCTGTCTGAGTTAATGGGCTGCTTCTCTGAGAACTAGAGAGATTAGCCATAAGAGGAGATACAGATGGCCAAATGTGACCCCAGGGGACATGTACTGGGCCTTTGGAGCAGCTGTTTCCTGATTCACTTTTCTTCTTCAGTAAACATTTTTGGGAGCTGCTTGTTTGGGAGTAAAGCTGGACCTTCAGAAGCCTTTGATGTGCAGGGAGCATGATGCTGAATGGAAATTTCAGTGAATGCAAAAACTAGGCCAGAAACTTCTGCAACCTTCTAGGAGCTTGAGGATTTAAAAGCTACTCAGGAAAGCAAGACTTCAGCCATGACAAGAGCCCTAGATTTTGTGTGGGAAGACCCCAAAATGCTGCCTCCATCCCACCTCATTCTTTGCTAAATAATGTTTGTCCAAAAGAGTAGGTGGTTTATCTGGGACCAGTATTAATGGGAACATTTCTATTCTTGGTTTCCATAATTACAGTTCAGGCTTTCCTTGCAAGATCTCTGTTGAAATATTCCCACGCAGAGACTGAAAGCTAAACATGAAAAAGGGATCTTGAAAGTGCCTGGGAACCAGGCCTTGTGACAGAAATGAATAGATGTGTCTCCTTGCAGGTCTCATTCATGGAAAGCATATGCTGAGAAACGGAAAACAGGGTCGTGGTGAAACAGTGACTGGCTCTGAGTGAGCACGGAGTGTCTACGACACTGTAACCCACACTGGGAAAGGGGACCCAGTCTGCAAATCCGATTTAATTGTCAGGCAGCATATGCATAAAAGCAGGGCAGCCTGGGCCTCTAGCCTGGAAGGACCGGTCATTGGCAAGTTTGTCACCCCAATGTCAGAGTGCCAAGTGGTGTCTATAAACCGAGGGGACAGGTGATATTTCCCTAATAGAGCTGTGGAGAACATTGCACACATGTACACAGAATGCCTCATAGGCAAGTACCATGCAGAGTCATCATCTTGTTGGTGGTGGTTCCCTTCCTGCAGTTTGCATCTCCTGTATCTGACTTTGGGTGTGAGATATAACTTAGTATAAACATCCATAAAACAGAACACAATTTCCTGCTCTCTATTTTGCCTTCTTGCTATATCGTAGTCTCAGAAGCATTTTCTTATTCCCGAATCAGCTATTAAATATCAACAAACCATCTTCATACACAGGGAACCCAGTACCTCTGCTATCCCAGAGGAATGGACATTTATCCTGCTTTCCAGGAAGGCAAGGACCTCTTGTAGCAATTAGCCTAGAGCGTTAGCACTCTCAGGTAGTTAGATAGTGATGCCTATACATACCAATTTCCACAGGCATTCACAAGCCTGAGGACCTACCAGATTGGAAGAACCTTACATGCTGTGTGATTCCAACACTTTTATTTCCCTTAGGCAGACAATGATGTCTAGTGACTTGATTTGCCCACATGAAAGAAGCAAACCTAATGCCCTTCCCGAATACTCACACCCTCTCACTTCCACCCTCACTGCACATTCAGCTTGGGATTACTCATGGAAGGTCAGGAAGCCAGCCCCCAGCCCACATACAGTATGTGATGTTTTGCCCAGCATAATTCCCTTGAGATCACTCCATGCTGTGTATCAACAGTTCATTTCTCTTTACTGCTGAGTAGTAGTCTGTGGTATGGGCATACCCACAATTGTTTAACCATCGCCTCTTAAAGTTATTTCCAGGTTTTGGCTATCACAAATTAAGCTGCTATAAACATTTTCATAGAGGTTTCAGTGTAGAGATTAATTTTTATTTCCCTGGGATTGTGGGATTATATGGTAAGTGTGTATTTAGGTTTTTAAGAAACTGCCATACTGTTTTCCACTGTGGCCATACCATTTTATATTCACACCAGGGTTGGTTTCCTTGTGCGTAAAATGTTAGTGGGATGGCTATCTGATACCAGAATAAAAGCCCTCCTGGTGTTCAATGCTACCAGCACTCCAACAGCTTGCTAAACTAATGCAGGGCTCAGAACCAGCCTAATGCGTGTGGAGTAGGTACACACAGGGCACGTCTGAGGCATGGGGGCATGTGACTGCCATTTGAAGCACTGAGTTGTGTCCCCAGAGAGTGGAACAATTTTTTTTTTTTTAATAAACACATTGAATGGATGAATGAATAATATAGTTAAATCTATTAAACTTTGTCAGTATGGATCTATTTCTGGTATATCGCTTAAGTTTATAAGGTAGCAACTCTCACAGGATTCTTTATAAGGAGATTTCTCTTAAGTTAATTTTTCTCCTTCACCATTAAAAGAAGAATGATGGTCTGCTCCTGTTTTGAGGAACTTGTGTCTGAAGGTGAATTGTAAACTTGGGCTCGGTCTAGATGAAAAATAATGAGAACGAGAGTTTTCCTTCCCCTATTATCTCAGGTTCAACGGGCTCTTACATCCAAGGGTGAGGTTCTCTTACTTCTTAGTCACTTGTATGTGTTAATCTGATTACTCCATCCAGTTATTTTGTTTTCATATTTCTTCCCTTTAGAATACAGTCTTCTTTGGGGAACTGGGAAGAGTGCTGGTGGCAGCAAGAAGATCATTCCCATGGCTGCTCAGTTCACCCCTGTATTTGACCTCTTGACTCCATCTGATCTTTACTTTAGGCCACAGTGGGACACGCAGACAGGGAAGACTTGGAGCATGGTCCTTGTCTTGGGGTGTAAGCTGGGACATAAGACACCCAGATTGAACCCTCTGAAGTACACTGATGCTCACTGCTCTTCAGCAGATCACTCATTTAATACTCAGAGCATGCCTGTACTCTGCATAGTTCTGTCATAAGAGCACTAAAGGATATTAAAAGAATAGTGTGAAACCTTACCCCTATTATACCTACGCCCCAAAGCTCACTACAGCCATTGAATAACCTGAAGGCTTATTATTCATCTGGACTGCAGGGAATATAGGACACTGCTAACAGGGTTTTTCCATCTCCTTACCGCCACCCGCCTCTACAAATTTAACACCTAACTGAGAACTAAGAACCTAGAGGAACTTCAGTGAATGATTCTTAATTTTTAAGTATAAAACAAGAGGAATAAATGAATATTGCAAAACTTCAGAGAAGGTCAGGAAAGACTTTATGGATCAGGGTCACTTCCATGTGGCCTTGAAGGAAGTGTGCAAATTAAATGGTGAGTCCCCCTTTTCCTTGGTACCTTTGCAAATGTCCAGAGGCCTCTTCATAGTGTTGGCCCAGAATGATACTATGTGTGAGCCAGCACTCAAGGGTTAAATAGCAAAAAGCCTGATTGTACAAAATGAGTTCCAGATTTAGGATGAAATCTGAGTTGATACATTCCAGGCTCCATTCCTTGGGAAAATAAATAGAAAAGGTGAATCCCATCTGGTGGTGCTGGAGAAAGTCCCTTCAGAGAGAGACCAGCACATAGGGAGGAGCATGGGGGCTGGAAAAGACAGTCATTACCATGCTGTTTCAAGTTTGCAGCTCCAAATCCAGAGCAGATGAAAAGTGTTAAATTGCATTTCTGAGCTGGATTATAAATGGCATTAATCAGCAGGAGGTAGCCTTGGCATTTCCTGAAAACTCCATGGGAGCCTCATTGGGGGACATTAAACATTCTACTGCAAAGAGCTATAGCAGACCCTGTTGTTTGGGGGCAGTTAAAATCAAAAGGCAGAAATTGGCAGAGTAGATTAAAACGATATGACTCAACTGTGTGCTGTTTATGAGAAACTGACTTCAAATTTAACATTATAGGTAGATTGAAGGTAAAAGGATGAAAAAATATATGTACTGTGAGATTATCGATTAAAAAAAGGCATGAGTTGCTATATTAATATACAATAATATAGACTGCAAAGCAAAGAAGATAACTAAAGACAAAAGAGAGACATTACATAAAGAATCGATCACCAGGAAGGCATTGCAATTCTAAATGTATACACAAAAAAACAACAGATTTTAAAAATACATGAAGTAAAAACTGATAGAACTTAAAGAAGAAATAGACAAAGGCACAGTTATGGTTGGGAACTTCAATGCCCACCTCTCATCAACTAATAGAACTACTAGGGAGGATATCAGTAGGTACATAGATCTGAACAATACAATCTACCAACAGAATCTAACTGTCGTATGTGGAACATTCCACTCAACACCAACAGAACACACATTTGTTTTCAAGTGCCCATGAACATTCATAAAGTTAGATTATATCCTATAACAAAAATATCAAAAAATTTAAAAGAGTTGAAATCATACAGAGTATATGATATGAACATAATGGAACCAAGCTAAAATCAATAACACAGATAAAAGAAAAAAAATGTTAAACACATAGAAATTAAAGAAAATGCTTCTAAATAATTTGTGGATTAAAGAGGAAGCCTCAAAGGAAATGAAAAAAATATAGAACTGAAAACGAAAATACAACATATGAAAATATGTGGGATGTTGCTAAAGCAGTGTTGAGAGGAAAATGTATAGCACTAAATGATTACATTGGGAAAGAGAAAAAGTCATATATCACAAATCTAAGTTCTTATCTCAAGAAACAGAAAAAAAGAGCAAAGCAAACTGAAAGCAACCAGGGAAAAGGAAATAATAAAGTTCAGAGCAGAAAGTAATGACATTGAAAATAGAAAAACAATAGAGAAAACTAATAAAACTAAAAGCTGGTTCTTTAAAAATAAATAAATAAATAAAGTTGGGAACCCTCCAGCAAGAGGCTTCACCAATATTAGGAATGAAATAAGACTTTCACTACAGGTCCTGCAACCATTGAAAGGATTGTGAGGATAATAAGGGAACACTATGAACAACTTCATGCTCATAAATGTGAATATTTAGAAGAAATGGACCAATTCCTTGAAAACCTAAAGATGAAATAGAAAACCCGAATAATCCCATAATAATTAAATAAATTAAATTCATACTTCAAAGGCTCCTATAAAAGAAATCTCCAGGCTCATTGTTTTCACTGGAGAATTCTTCTAAACACCTAAAGATAAATTAGCACCATTTTAATACAATCTCTTCCAGATACTAAAAGAGGAGAGAATATTTCTCAATTTATTTTATTAGGTCAGTGTTATTCTGATACCAAATCAGAGAATGACAGTTTAAAAGTAAAAAAACAAAACAAAACAAAAACCCTACAAAACAATCTCTCTCATTAATTTACCTCAACAAAATATTAGCAAACCAAATCCAAGTGTATGGAAGAAACGATAAACTATGACCATGTGGGACTTGTTCCAGGTATGCAAGGCTGGTTCAGCTTTTAAAATTAAATATAATTCACCATATCAACAAGGCAAAGAATATAAATTACACAATCATATCAACTGACACAAAAAAGTTTCACAGAATCCAACCACATGTGATTCAAAAAACTCTCTCTCCAGCAAGATTGGAATAGAGAAGAACTACCTAGAATGGATAAAGAGCATTTATAAAAATCCTATAGTTAACAACATACATGGTGAAAGACTGAAAACTCTCTCCCTAAGCCTGGGAGCAAGGCAAGAATGTCCACTCTCACTATTCATATTCAATATAGTATGGGAAATTATAAACACTGCAAAAGACAAGGAAAAAAATTAAAAGGCATAACAATTCTAAACAAAGAAATAAAATTATTTCTATTTGCAAGTGACATGATTATTTATGCAGATAATTGAAAAGAATCCACAAAAAGCTTCTAGAATTAATAAGTGAGTTTAGCAATGTTGTGGGATACAACATTAATGTGCAAAACCCAATCGCATCTTTATATAATAAGAATGAAGGTACAGAAGCCATAATTTAAAAATAAAACACCATTTGTAATCACTGAAAAAATGAAATATTTAGGTATAAATATAATAATTAAAATACATATAGAACTTGTATATTGAAAACTATAAAATGCTGATGAAAGAAAAGATCTAAATAAAGAGACATATAGTAAGTCCTCAAAAAGTGTTGTTTCATTCAACATTATTTCAATAACATTGATGAGAATTAAAAAATCGCTTCCTAGTTAAGGCCACTGTTTATATAGAGTTTGAATATTCTCCCATATCTGTGTGGGTTTTCTCTGGGGACCCTTGTTTTCTCCCATATCAAAAAGATTTTCTGTTAGATGAACTGGCATGTCTACATTGTTTCAGTCTGAGTGACTGTGGATATGGGTGTGAGTGTATGCTGCAGTGGAACATTGTCCTATCCAGGGTAGTTCTCACCTTGCACTCTGAGTGGCCAGGATAGGCTTTAGCCACCCACGACCCCGAACTGTTTTTATTCACTTTTCTTAAATGTATGTACAGCACACATTTACTTCAATGTTTAATATTAGAAGTGTTCTGGGTGTTTACTTAGAAATTTGATGATTTTTTTGCAATGAGAAATATGCTGTTATAGTTGGGGATATCAGCTCCTACCTCCCCTCAGCAACTGATAGAACTATTAGACAGAAAACCAGCTAGGATGCAAATGTGAACAACCAATCAACAGAATCTAATTGCATATATAGAACAATTCACATGTAAAACAACACAATACAAAAATTTTCAAGCACTCATGCAACATTCGCTAAGATTGGCTATATCTTGGCCCATAAAACAAACATCAACAAATTTTTAAAAATTCAAATCGTTGGGTATGTTCTCTGACTACAATGGAAACTAATGAGAGATCGATGACAGATGACAGGAAAACCTCTAAATACTTGAAAATAAAATAATACATTTCTAATTTCATGAG
>NW_024354360.1:637397-777248 GCF_902729225.1 Pteropus medius
GGGTCCCTGGCCCTCAGATACTAGAACCAGGAACAAGAGAAAAGGCAATAAAGGAAGGTGAATGAGATGCACATTTCAGAAGAAGCACAGAGTTCTATAGAAATCTAAGTGAGACCACGTTCTGAGTAGGAATAACTGGGATCTATGGAAGAGGTGGCATTCTCATTGGACCACAGGCTTTGACAGAGTGATGAGGGCAGCTCTAGGTGAAAGGCCCAGCAGGCAAAAGTGTTTGCAATAGGCTTTGAGTCCTTAGACACAGATGATGTTACTCTAGGCATATTTTGTAGTAAGATAACAATGTGTTGACAAGAACATGATTTCCTTTGTTTTTAATGTGTATTAACTCATTTAATTTCCACTACCCCTCCACACTCCTCTTCCCCCCTCTTCCTGGTGTTAAACCAGTTACTTTACATGACAAAGGGACTTTGCGGATGAAATTAGGGTTATTAATTAGCTGACCTTAACATAGGGTGATATCTTGAATGATGCAGATGGGCCCATGTAATCACAAGTGCTCTTAAAAGCAGAGGAGGAAGTCAAAGAGGTTTGAAGCATGAAAAGGATTAAATGTCCCTTGGTGGCTAGAAGTGGCAATAGGGAAAGAAAGGGAAGGAAATGAATCCTTTCAATAAAGAGCAGGCATGTAAGAGGACCCTGAGCCCCAGCAAGGTGCAGACTCAGCTGATTCTCCAGTTTAGCCATTTGAGATTCTGAGCAGAGAAACTGGCTGTGCTCTCCAGACCTCTGACCTACAGAACTGTGAGATATAACAGTGTTGTTTGAAGTCAGTAAGTTTGTGGTAATTTGTTACACAGCAACCATCATGATAAAGACTGAGATCAGAAATCACTGTGATGTGGGCTTGGTAAGAGCAGACCTGCAAGTCCAAATGGAATTTACACTTGAAGGTATTCAGTGATGTCATTTCACAGAGGAAAACATTGCCCAAAAGACCACAGGCAGCTAAGAGAAGAAAAGAGAAACAGTAAAAATATCCTACAGTATCAAGGGACAAAAAGAAACACATCATGGCTTTTTAAAATAAAATATAGGTAGTATTGGTTTAATCTTCTTTTTAAAAGTCTTACATTTATGTATCTTAAAAATACATAATAATATAGCCTATAAAATTTAAGTCTTCAACAAAGAGTTAAAAGAATAAAAACAAATTGCTGTATCAGAGTACAGGAAAAAACACTAAAAGTATCCTCCTCTTTTTCTCACATATATTATTTGTTTAATCAGTCCTACTATTAAGTAACACTAATTGCCACTGTTAACTAGTCGTATTGCTGTTTTGTTTAAATAACAGCTTTTATGTAACAGAACAAACAAAATACAAAATGATATATAATTTTAAATAAATCCTTATATTTTATATTATGTTAAGTCATAAGACATGTGAATAATTATTTGTTATATGTTATATAGGTTTTTTTTTTTGGTTGTATCTTGGGGTTGCTCTCTAAAAAGTTAGTTGCCCTACTCATAGTGCGACCTCTAAGCCCAGTGAGATGAGGAGGTGTCTGTGCACAGAATTGCCTGGCTTGGGGTGTCAGAACCCAAGATGAATGAGGAAGCCCTCTGAGAAGGGTCAGGGCAGATGGGCAGAAGGGAAGGTGCACTGGCATGTGTGTGTGCACCATGTCATGGGGCTAAGGAGGGGACTTTGAGGGTTTGTTGGGAAATAGAATAAGGCACCTTCCAAGGCAGGGCAGAACAGAGGCTGGGGACTCATTTCTATGGGGACGTTAATTCATTACGAAAGCAGAACACTTCTTGGGGCAGCTTGTATCATCAGGAAAGAATAAAATCTGCAGAAGCCAGATCATTTGGAAGAAATAAAAATGTTGAAGTTGATGAACAGAGGCAAAAGAAGCACTGCTTTCTTGTTTGTGCAATGTAGGAGTGCTGATAACCTTTATTCCTGCAGAAAGAAGTGGGGGAATGAAAATTTGCTATGGGAAAAAAAAAAAACTATGGAAACCTTTTCTGAGGAATAAAGAGATCTTGAAGGTCTAAGGGAAGGGTTTGCTTTCCTTAATGACGGATTTCTCTACTGCAAACATTTTGCATGCAAGGAAGATATTTTTAAAAAATTGAAAAGAAGATACAATAAGAATGGGTACCATTGCTTAGCAATTCAAAAGGTAGAAATAGCACTGGTTGCCGACAAAAAGCATGCATGGACATACAAACACTCAGACTGTGGAGAAAGGATATGCTTGTTATTGCCCACTAAAGGGCAAGGAGACAATAGTTACAGCCTGCAAACCCAGATATTGGTCAACAAGGATAAACAAAGGTGTATCCATGTAATGAAACTCAACACAGCCATGAAAAACTGATGGAACAAGTTTTAGTGACAGAGTACAGACTTTATTTTCATGCATCTCCTCTTGGACATTGCCCCAAAGCATCCAGAAGAAGCAGAGAAGTAAAGGCACATTCACTGAAGAAGGGGAGAGATGCCATCCTTGCAGGTTCTCCACGATGGGTGTGGGGATCAGGTTCCTAGTGCGTCCTGGTTGGATGATGTCCCAAGAATGCTGTTTCATGTTGAGTGAGATTGGGATGAGTCTGAATGTCACTTGGGCCATGCTAGCCTGGTATGGCCAAGGAAGGACCTTGGGTTAGCTGAAGACCTGATAGACCATAGGGGCAGGCATGGGGGCTGAGCTATGTGAGTCCAAGTATCCTGGGTATGCCTTTGAAAGAATGGCTGTGTGTTATATCACATATAACATATGTGTATCCATTACATGTACATATATACTACACATATATGTGTATATGTGTAAACTCTAAGCATAACACTTTATTGACAGTTTCATGTGGGGATATGTGCACATGTATTATACTTTCCATTTCACTCCTCTACACTGGACTCACTTGTCTTCCATTCACTTGCAACCACTCTCAAGGATGGATGCCCTTAGTGTTGACCGTAGGAGAACACAAAGTTTCCTGTATAGCAGAACAGAAATATAAGAATGCACCAGGGTGCATCAGAGCAAAGAAAAGTTTGAAAACTGGGAGCATTTCATATTTAGGAAACAGGAAGTGGGCAGGAATCATGAGTCCTAGGGAAGTATAGAGGAGCAAGTAAATGAGAAAGGGCACAAGGTGTGTTTGTGCATGTGTGAATGTATGTGTGTGTGAGCACAACAGAGTTGACAAAACATTAGGAAAAATTCTTAGGCTTGAATCAAGAAATTATTTTTATTGTAATTGTACAGAAAGAAAATTCCTACTTTTATGGAAAATTCTTAAGTATCACTTTTTCTTTTTTCTTCTTTCTAGAGATTTGGGGACAATACTAACAATGCACGTTTCGTTAGCTGTGGCTTTCCCACTTTCACATTCTCCAGAGACCAAATGTCACATTATTGAGCTTCTGTCCCTTGCCTTCTCCCAGCATGACACTTTCTTCCTAACATCTGAGATGGTTTCAGTGAGCCAGGGGAGCACCTGTTTGTGCTCTCTCTCTGTGTCTCTCTGAATCTGACTGTCAGGATTTTAGGGTTGTCTTTTAATTACTCCACAGAAAATCCCAGGCCTTTGTGTGTTTTCTCACTGTTTCACCAGAGCCCTCTGAGCTGACGTGATGAAATTCGGGTCACTGTGCAACAAATATTGAGCACACGTCCCAAGAGGCAAAATTTGAGACCGGAAGGTAAAATGAGGAGCAGCCAAAAAGGACAGAGGCAAGTTCAATTGGATGGATAGTCATTTCCTGTTCTTGAAATTTCCATTAGGATCTCCAGTCTGGGCAACAGAGTAGGGAGAAGCAGGGGAGGAAGAGCACTGGCCAAGGTCAGGGACTGGGCTGGCGGCCCCCAGAGGGACTTCTGGGAGACCTCACAGGCCTTGTCTTCAAGTCTGTAATGGAGTGTCCTATGCCTGCAGTGTTTTGAACTCTCACATAAGGAGATGGCCAAAGCAGAAATTGGAGTTTTTGGCAGGAGATGTGTGTGTGTGCTGCGTGTGTGTGTGTACGTGTGTGTGTGTGTGTGAGAGAGAGCATATATATATAGATAGGAAGAGAATGTGTGGGTGTTTATGTGTGTGTGTGAGTGTGTGGGTGTGAGTGTGTGAGTGAAAGTGTGTATGTGAATTAGTGTGCTGTGTGCACACATCTGAGTATGTGAGTGTGTATATGTGAGTGAAAGTGTATGAATGTGAGTGTGTACATATGTGAACAAGAGTGTGTATATGAATGTGAATATGTGTAAATGTGTTTAAGCATGTGAGAGATTGTACTAGTTTGTGAAGGCGAGTGTGTATGTGTAACTGAATGAGTGTGTTTAAGCATGTGTGAGTAAGTGTGAATGTATGTACATGATGATGTGTATGCATGTGTATGAGTGTTTGAGTACATGTGTGAGAATGCATATATGTGTGAGTGCATGCATATGTAAGCATGTATCAGTATGTTTGAGTATATGAACAGAGCATGTGAAAGTGTCTGTGTGTAAGTGTATGATGAGTGTATGAATATGCATGTGTATGTGTGTGTGCATGTGAGTGTGTGTGTAGGTGTATAAATAGAAAACTATATATTTAAAATGTAAAGGCTATTTTGAAAAACATAACCAAAGTACTGTTATAACACCTAAAAAATGTTAAAAATAATTCCTTAATTTCATCAATGTATAGTCAGTATCCAAAATTCTCCAATTGTGTCATAAGTGTCTCTATCTCTCTCTCTCTCTCTTTCTCTCCCCTCTCCGCCACTGCATGTTATTTGTTGCGATAACAGTTAACTTATCCCCTGGTGTTCCTCTCAGTTTTAGTTTTGCTGTTTCAGATTTGCATTCAGATATTGTGAATGTGCTTCTGTGCCAGGTACTTCCTGCGAACTGGCATTTATATCTGAGGCTGCATCTTCTTCAGGTTCAAATGTTTGTCAAGAACAACTCACAGGGCATTGTGTCCCCCTGAAAGAGGCACGTCATATCTGTTTGTGTTTGTGGTGTTTTTGACAACTTTGGAAATTAATACCCACAGGAACAAAACTCTTGGTGACTCAGACACACATTTGAGGTAAAACTGCTGTACTTCCCATGTTGCTTAGGGGCTCACAGAGTGGGGTGGCCAAGCTATTCTCTTTTTCATGAAAAATTCAGTACTGGGAGCAAGGTCTCTGTCATAGCCCTCCCTGGGCAGGGTTCATGGCATAAAGCAATGTCTTCCATCCATTGCTCAGCCTTGCTCTTAGAGGCCTGGCAATAATGGCACCCATCCCTTATTCTCATGGACTGTCCTGATGGCTAACCACAGACGTGGCAAGTCTTTGGATGACTCCTCTTCAAATGAGCAGGGAATTCCCTTTATTTCAGCATTCTGTTTTATTCAAATGCTGAGCTATGTAGCACTACTCAGACACTTGGTGAAAAAAACTCATTATCTCCCCTTAGCAGGTGAGAAATAACTATGCAACCTGTGGGCTGAAGCTGAGTTGGCCCAAAGACAGAACGCCAGACAAGTCACAGGGTACTTTATCTTGAATGTTTTCAGAAGAAAGAAAAGAAGTGAGGACAGACGGAAACTGTGTTCATCAGGTTGAGAGAGAGGACAGTTGAGGGGCAAAGGCAGCAGTGAGACACAAACAAAAGAGGAATAAAAAGAGACAATTAACCAAAAGACTTTGGGGCCTATTTTCTTGTGTGTGGGGAAAAATGTAACAAGTGGGCCTACATGACAATATTGTGATTGAAAAATGAGGGTGATTTCCTGTGTGTATTATGAAGAAGATCAGGGCTGACATTTGCTCACAGCGGGACCCGCCTTCATCCACTCCTGTGGCTTTTCTTGTCACATGGTTGCTGGTGCTAAGTTGCCTGGGAACCAGGAAGCATCCCCAGGGCCAGGGCAGATTGCTGGTCTGTCACTGCTCTAGATGACAGATTAGCCACATGCATGTGTTTATGGCCAGAGGGACTCAGGAGTACACTGATATGGACAGTAGAGGTGATTCTAGAAACTGTGAAGATAGTGGAGGAGTGTGAAAAAGTGGAGGAAACAGCAGTGGGCAGGTAGGGTGGAGGATAGCAGAAATACAAATTATATGTATTTGGCTGCTGTTTGCTATGTCGTATAGAAGAGAAGCCCTTTCTCTCTTTCCCAACAAAATGCTCAGTGAGGTTCCCATCACCTACTAATTGTCGTTGGGCCTTCATTGTTATTATGAAGATGATGTGAACTCTGGGTCTGGATTCACAATAGGTGTCAGGAAAGAGGCTAACTGTGTGGTCACAGACACAAGTAAAGAAGCCCTAACAAACACTGACTACGAACAATGCATTTCCACATGGACGACTTTCATTTCCATCAGTAGTTGTGTCACAGGATGAAGCTTGCACTGGGACCTAATTTGGGATTCTGAGCACTTTTGTGTTTGTATCTTCCAAATTAGACTTTGGGAACAAAACAATGTCTAGGAATGCAATTGGCTCTCTGTTGACACAACATCACAATTTTATCACAATTCAGAGAATGGCCTGAATGGTGAAAATCACAAACCAGGTCTGTGACCAGCCTTTTACAACAAAAAGGTGGCTCTGGAGTTTGGAAACTATTAAGTTATTAACTATCTGATCCATGGCTAATGATCGGCAGACAGCAGGTGACTTTCACCCACTATTTCCTTCTTTGCTTCTCCCTCATCCTCTTTTTGTCTCTTCCAAACAGGAGATTTGATGTGCTTAATATTTTTACATCACATCTCAGTCCTGTTCTGTACAGCATGTCTTCTTTCAGCACTTTTCTCACTTTTGGGAGAGGTTGTTGAGTGGGGCTCTTATTTTAGAACTAAAATCAGAGAAGGTGCCATGTTCATCACATCTACAGTGAGCTGCCCAAAAGCCCCTAGCTCCTGTGCAATTCCTGGAGAGGTGGCAGGCTGCACTATTGTCATTGACCCTGACCTCTCCCCACACAAAAGAGACAGGGAGTCACTGGTTGGTAGAAACAACAGTGGCGGAGGAGGCTTTCCTTGTACACAGGAGTGTAGGGAAATTCTGTTTTAATCACCTCTTCACTCATTGCTGATGAAGGGATCCCAATCCTGGAGTTAAGGAGATGACCAAACACACAACACCTGACACTGGACAAATAGGATGAACAGCCATTCATTAGGCATAGGTACTCCCAGCCCAGGGAAAGAGGGCACCACATGCCATGCAAGACCACGCAGGGGTGCCCTGGAGAACAGAGTGAATCAGCAGGGTTGTGGGAGGCTAGCTTTGTAGTAACAAGACGGGGAGGTGCCGCCATGGTTCCAGTGAGAGGTAATGATTGGCTTCTTTGAATGATCCTGAAGGTTGGCAGGGACTAAAATGTGTTACTCAGTGATAAGCAAGAATTGCCTCTGGCCCGTTTGATAAGAAGGCTGTTTGTTGGGGGTAGAAATCTTATCTGTAGGAGCAGAGTGGCAAGGGGACTTGAAGTTAGACTATTGGATACTCTCCCGATTTTACCAGATGTCCAAGCAGCACGTACATTTGAACCTTAATTTCAAGACTTGCCCCCTAGGAAGGAGTTGCTTTAAGACAGCAGTCCCCAACCTTTTTGGCACCAGGGACTGGTGCTCTTATGAGAATCTAATGCCTGATAATCTTAGGTAGAGCTGAGGCAGTGCTGAAGCAGTGATGCTATGGTGAGGAGTGGCTGCAGATACAGATAAAGCTTTTCTCACTTGCCAGACACTCAACTCCTGCTGTGCCTTCTGCGGTTCCTAACAGGCCAGAACTGGGACCAGTCCACAGCCAGGTGGTTGAGGACCCTTGCTCTAAGAAGTCACTAGTAGTAATAGGGAGTGCTTGCCAAGAGGAAAGCCAGATATCTCATGCCGACCTGCAGACTCCTAGCTAGCCCTGCAGGTCCTGCCTTGGCTGCCATCACCAGAGGGTGAAGGACAACCTGGGAGCCTGAGCACTGGCCTTGTGCATCTCTGCATCTCTCTCGGAAGGTGCAGAAGAGGCCCTAGGGTTCCTGCAACTTTATATGAACAGGCATGGAGGTCCCAGAGCTCCATGGGCCAGGAGATTGCTCAGTGGCCAAAAGAAGTGATCATCCAACCACTCCAGAATAAGACTGAAGGGGAGCATGTATGCCCCTAAAGGGAGCTAGTCCTCAGTGACAGAGGGACAGGCTGGCACAGACCATGGTTTATGCCTCTTAGTGTCTCCATTCAGATCCTAGTAACAGAGACTCAAACACAGTAGGTTGAATTACAGATTTTGTTTCCCTCTCACATAACATGAGGTCCAGGGGTAAGTATGTCCTGTATAATAGCATGCTTCAGAATGTTGATGAAGAGAACAAGATGGCTGAATCATCACCATGGTTAATGCTCAGGGAAGAGGGAAGGGTGAAGGGCAGAGGACAAAGGCTATGTGCCAGGAGATAGCCTGGGAGCTTCCATTTACAACACCTTGGCCACTGTCGTGGCCACTTTTATCTGCAAAGAAGCCTGGAAAATATTATTTTAAGTTGGGTGTGATGTCAGCCCCTACAAGACTGGGGTTCTGTAGTTCAGGAAGTAGGAGAACAAGAGATACTAAGAGCCTTGCCAAGGGGGAGAAGTACTACTGGGTGGTTCTCAGAGAACTAGGATGCGACAGCAGGAAGAACATCCCTTCTTGTTCTGTCAGCCCTGTGGACTTCCTGCAGGTAGCCTGGGGTTGCAGGACTATGGAATGAAGGATCCTTGGAGGAACCTAGGTATAGGAATTGACCTCTCTCCCAGATGAAAAAAGAGAGGAAATGATGACTATCTCTGAACTATCTCAGAAATGACATCGCCCTCCTCTTCCATGGTCTTGGAATGATTGAGGAGATAAAGCCAATGACTGAACAACAAATCAACAGGAGGAGTGCTAATTAAACAACTCACAGATTTTCAGAAAAACAGGAGCAAATGGCCTCACAAAGCCTAAGGAGGCTGGTACCTGGAAATACTAAAAGTGGTGTTTCTACTGACCGAGCTCGGTCGGTGCTAGTACTCAGTGCAGCTTGTGCTCTGAATGTGGATATAACACGGTGTGACCATTCTAGGTCAACCTCAGGACATAACTTTGTAATGAGCCACCTTGTGTATATTTTGCACACTACTAGAAACACTGGGAAGTGGGGATTGACGAGAGATATAGTGCCTGCACATATTTCACCAAAATCATTGCTGGGAGGATCCTTGAAATTTTGTGCAGATGGAGATGTTAAATGATTAACTAGGCAGTCCACCCCCATATGAGTGGCTTTGTACCCAAGATTCTGTTATCACCAAGAGGGAAGCCCAAGGCATCACCTCTGCCTGTGGTGAGCTTACACTCCAACCAGTATATGCTGCACCCTGGGAAAAGACTGACAGAGATGCTTGGAAATCAAGCAAGTCAATAATAAGAAAAGTACAATTAAGAGAATGTCCTTTCTTCTTACCTCCAGATTATTCTCAAGAACAAAACAAAAAAAATGATACAAACAATTTAAATCAAGAAAATAAGCCCTATGATTCAGAGGTGACACAAAGAATGTTCTGAAAAGGCATCTGACTACATGAGCACACTGTGGAGTAGCCAACTTATGCTCAACTAGCCCTCACTGGGGCACTGTGGCTTCTGTCCTCATGGACTCACTGATCACCTGGTGCCAGTGAGCTCCGGGAGGTGAGGCAGAAAGGTGAGAGTATAAAAGTGGGTACTGTTACTGCTGCTCCAGGACAAAAGAGAAACGGGTTATTCTGAGAAAGCCATAGAACCACCCCATATACTTCTGAATACTGTTTTTAATTTCTGTCTCTGTTCCTCAACACTTCGATGCAGCTCCTTGGTTTAACAAAACCTCCTACTTTACCAGGGGGCTGCCTGTCTCCACTTGTGGGTGTTTGTGAACACCACTGGGTGCCTTCCAGGCTGGGCTGACCACCGACTGGACTTAGGAGACATTCAAGTCTGTTGCCATGGATCGTGCCTTCATACAGAACAACAGTGGCAAGACTATTTATCTTCCCCCAAGTTAATTTTCGTGTCTAAAGTACACTTAAAAATTTCTGGACCTAAATCCAGTGTGCGTGTTGGTGTGTTCTCTCCCTCTCTCTTTCAACTCTTTGATCTGACCTTCTTTTAGTGGAGTCTGACATCTTTGGAAAGTCCGGTGAAGCCCTGCCTTACTTTTGTTCACTTTCTTCTACAAGTGGCTTTAGTTAATACCATGTCAGAAAAGTGGAAGTCTTCTCAGCAGATGGACTTCACTTGGCTTCAGCCCGAGCTGAGTGTAAGAGCACCTTGGGAAGTATAGCATTTTCAACTGGGTTCTGGTTTTCCTCTTTAAACTGACAGGTGCTTAGCTCAGATCTAATGACAGCACATCTTAAAGGCAAGTGATAACATGCTTAACGAGTGGTTGCAGAGTGGCTTCATTTAATAATGAAATATTTAATAATAGAAATTACATAATGGAAATGGAGAGATCCTGCTAAGACTTATTATGCATTTGTTTTCAAAATAAAAATACATTTGTATGAAATCAGTCAATATGAGAATTTCAGGATTTGCTGTGGTCTTTCTAATAACCATTTAAAATTCTGTGCTTTTAATTTAATCTGATAATAATGAAGTGTCTCTCTTTGTGGACTGCTTATGTTCTATATCCCAGGCACCAAGCTTCAGCAGCATTGGCCAACCCTTTGATTTAGGCTTTATTTATTTATTTATTTTTTTACCATGTAAGGAACCTGTGGCTTTCAAAGAGTTGGAAAAATCACCCACTTTTCTTAGAGTTGGTTAGCATGTGGAGCTTACCTGGCTTATAGCATGTCAGAAAAGGGCTGGAAAATATCTCCAACATTTTGTTCTATGTCATTTATATCTTTTCATGTGGTGTCTCCATTTTTCTCTACTGTTTTACTCCAATTGGGCTTTGTCTCCACCTCTTCACAAGACTATTGAATCATTTAATTAAGTCAAATGTTGATTAATGCTATTTTGGAAACAAGTCTGTTTGCATGTGGCCTATTTTGTCATTATAAGAGACCGAGAACAGCTTTCGAAAGGAGACTGCTGCCCATACGCTCTGCCAGTTCCTACGCTTAAAATAAACAATGGTATGGGAATGAACTCCCGAGCCTGCCCCAGCAATGATACAGTGTATGTCAACATCAAGGCTGCCCCTGTGCTCCAGCATGGGCCTGCAATCACTTCTTATCAGGCATTTGTTTTCAGAATCACATCAGGCAGGTTACTTTTGAATGGACAGCCCATCTAACAGAGGAATGGTCTTTAACAAGCAATTTCAGACCTCAAATCTTCTGAATCTTACATCAGTGAGAAGTAACTTTTGGGGACCAAGTATAAGCGAGAAAATCAAATGGTTTATCAGCCTCAAGTCTGATTTCAACCAAATTTTTTTCTAGGGAAAAAAAATGCTAGAGAATTGGTCATCTATGATGTGAGAGTACTTTTCAAAAAAATTTTTAGAGGTTTTTAGAGGTTTCTCAGAGCTTTCTTATGCTGAAGTTCTATCTAAAAGGTATAGGATTAAGATTAAAGAAGCCTTTACTAGTCACATCGTGGACAATTTGAGTATAAAAACAAATTACGATAGTAGTGAATTATAGTCAATTGAGTGAAATAGGCATCCAGGAGTCAATGCTGATATAAATAAATGAATAAGTGGAGGGAAAGGGAAAGTTCTTCCCTAGAGTAGAATGCTGACTAATATATGTAAAAGGAATGATGCAATTAGGAAACTACCTTCTGGAAATTATCGTAAGGGGTTGAATCGGGCAGAAGTCATTACTAGATGCTGTGCTGGTGGATGGAATTTGATAGGAAACGGATGTGAGTTGTAGTCTCAGAACATTGTCCACAAAACATGAATCAATTACAAAGAAAATAATGGTGACTGCAGTAGAGGGGCTTGGTAGACACTAAGATCATCAAGGTGATCATCTGCAGTGGTGGGAAGAGCTGACGCTGTGTGCACTGAACTCAGCGTTACTGTTGAGGAGGCCTGGCCTGAGTCTTCTTAAGGAGACATCACATCTCATTCTCTCTTTAATTATTAAGAACACAAGAGATGGAAAGGGAGAGTAACTGTTCCAGACTGAAGGAAACTGAAAAGACATGACAACTGCATGCCATGCAGAATCATGGACCAGAAAGGAATCAGTAGTATCGGGAAAGTTGGCAAAATTTGAATGAGACCTGAGGGTTGGATGCTAATATTATATCGGTGTTGATTTCTTTATTCAGGGGGTTGTACCATGTTTATGCATGAGAGAATCTTTGTGGGAAAATACATTGTAATATTTAGGGGTTTCTGCAGCTTGTTCACAAATAGTTCCAAAAAAGACTAATGATATAATGATCACAAGTAGATAGAGAGAAAATATGATAGAGAAAATGTGGTAACACTTAAACCATTGTAGGAAGTATGAGAATTTTTTATACTGTTTTGGCAATTTTTCTGTAAGTTTGATGTATTTTGTAATAAATCGTTAAAAAGAAAGTGGAGAAATTCCAGAAGGAATACTACCTGGATAAAACAGTATTGCTGATAATGAGACTTCTATCAAAATCAGTCAAAAATTTAATTAGCCCTCAGCATACTCCACACTCTCCAGTTAATTATTATGGGAAAATCCAACAAATAGAAATGAAAGTTATTCAGATTTAAATCAGGAGGCAAAATGATACAGGCCTCTATTACCACAGCAGAACAGTGCTTACTCTCCAAGAATTTCCCAGGGAGACCCAAAGATTCCAACTCCTTCATTATTTTATCTCTTTTTAATTTTTAAAATAAGATTCTTTTATCTTGAACTTCCTTAAAGAAAAATTCAAAAATATTGAAAAACAGAAAAAAGAAAGAAATTCTAACTACAGCCATTGTTAACATTTTCAGTTCTTTTCCTCCCACATTTTCAGAAGCAGACTTTTATTTTGTTTGAGGTGAGTCTTATCATATTTATGTCTACTTTTATCCTCAGTTTCTTTTTCTTATCATCTCTAGAATTTTTACATGTTGCCACATGGTCTTTCTCAATGACAACTTTAATGAGTCATAACACTCCATTCTGCTATGGATCAGTCATCCATCCCCGAGGATGGCAGAGCAGAGAAACAGACGGGCCTTGAGTCTTGCTGTCCTTGTTAAGCTGTCATATCAGCCTACCTAAAACCACCACACTTCTGCACAACCACTGCTGCACTTCTGTGTCCAAGACAAGCCCTTTTTCAACTCAATCAACTTTACTGGGGTTTTCTGTTACGTGCAAGCAAAAAGCATTCCCTTCAAAACAGGTAATATCAAGGAAAACTGGAGTCTGCCAATGAATATTTCTGAAGTTTTTGAGAAAAAAAATGTTGATAGCCTCAAAATGTTTTAGGATGTTTTAGTAAAAACAGGTGTCCTTCTTGAATTTCCCATGGCTTCACAACTACATACTCTGGCATTCCAGCTCTTTCATACTTGCATTTGTTCTTAGGTTGCTTCTTTGAGTTTTTTCACTTAGTCGTTACATTGCCCTGGCAACAAGGGAACATGGCACCAACTCTATTTTTTGTGGCTCTCCATACAGGGTGGCCCAAGTCTCCCCAGCTTCCCAGGCAGGAGATCCCCCAGTCTTAGAAACAGAGAGGTAATTCAAAGTGCCAAAAACAGATTCAGCAGTCTTTTTTATTTTTTTCTCCATAGAAACAATTCCTACTTGAAAAGTGGATAAACACATGACAAGACAGAGTTCTTTTTTTCCCTGCTTAAGTATTTTATATCGCCTCTCATTTTAAGCTTTTAAAGGTAGCTTATTGGTTTTTTTTTTCCTTTTACAACCTCATTTGTTTCTGTTTAGCACAGTAAAACTTCTCCAGTAAATAAAGAGAAAGATGAGGCTGAGGGTGTGGCCTTCCCACAGAAGCCTCCAGAAAGTTGAGAGAAGGAGGTATGAAAGCGAAGAAGCAGTAATAAAGAACACATGCATCTATATCCAAGGAAGAAAAAGAACTGTAGCTTTAGTTACTGGAGTTTGGACCTGAATGGAAACCTATTAAGTTTTTGAGGTAATCATGTTGCCAAAGAAACATTAATGGGAACAATAATAGTACAACAAAAAGTTGAGTATTTGGGCCTCTGTGGCAGAACACATTTTCCAAAATGGCCACACTGCTATCTCCCATCCCATATAATCTTGGCTGTGTGACCGACACATCTGCCATCAAGGGATAGGGAACTAAGTTCTCTCCTCCTGAAATCTGGGCTTGGGACTATGGTGGAACTATCACTATGGTTAGGTCATAAAGGGTGATAGATCCTGCAGCTGTTTCTTGTGCAGATAATAGTGTGCTAGTAGAATCAGGAGAAGGATGGGAAGAATAGGTTCCAAGCTGCATCTCCAGTAATGTCCTGCACCCTTCTAACCCCCACTTCCCCTTCTAGCATACAGAGCTCCACGTGGGAAATTGGGTAACAGGAGATCAGGAGACTGCTGTTGGAACTAGAAGATTCAAGATCAAACCCCTTTACATGTACCAGAGAAAAGGGAGCTGGAGAAGGGTGGCCATGACTGCCACTGCTGACAGACTCTGCATGGCCGGGCTGTGGAAGGCAAATGAAGGGAGCAGGATGTTCTTCCTCTAAATCTACAACCACTGAGGAGAGCACTTTACCAGTACGACTATACAGAATCTCTGACCCAGAAATCCCACTTCATGGTAATCATAGGGTAAGAAGAGTTTTCATTATTATTTGTAATAATGAAGATTTTAGAAGCAACTAACCATCTCTCAGCATAGGAATGGATAAATAAATGGTTTATTCATACCATTGGAATACTACAGAGCCGTTAAACACATGAAATCATTCTGCATATATCAATAATGATAAATAGCAAAAAACAAACAAACCCATAATTCGAAGAAATGGCATATGACAAAAAACACATGAAGTATCATGACAATGCTACATATTTAAAAAAGCACCCAAAGCAATAATCTATCTTATTTTTAGAAACACACATCCATAATGACTGTTCACAGCACATTTGGACCTAAGTCAACCCAGGGGTTACCTCTGCAGCGAAAGGGAAGGCAAGCAGATAACGAAGGATTTAACTTTATCTTTAATAATTTAGTCTTGTTTAACTTTTTCTAGGATCTGAAGCAATACTAATTAAAATGTTTACATGCACTGAATCTTGGAGCTAGGTATGTGAGTGACTGGTATATCATTACCTGTACTGGTTTGGTTTGAAATGCTTCTTAATTAGAAAGAAAATTAGAAAGTGTACTCAGCAGAATCAGAATATGAAGAAAACTGAAAGTAATTGAGATTGATCCCTGGGGGAAAAAAAAGATAAAGTGTGATTATAATTTTATTTTCATAAAATTTTGTATTTTATACATGTTTGTATTTGTAAATGTTATAAAAATTCATATTTTAAGTCAGTATCAACTAATGACCAATTGAGACACACTTATTGTTGACAACATTAGATTTCTTATTTGCTACAGCAAGAGAGCCCACATATCCTTGGGGAACTTGGGTCCCAAGGTTAGGGCAGATGCTGCATAGTGAATTAGAGGTATGAGGCTGCAGTCAGTTACAAGATGGTCTTGGCAGGGATTGGCCAGACCTGTAAGTGAGGGCATTGCCAGAAGAGTCAGTGATCTTATCTTGAGAACATGTGTTTCCATATAAAGTTACTGTTAGGTTGGCTTGAGTGTAGTCTTACCTTGGAGCACAGTTACGGGACATTTAGAAGAGCCTTTGGTTACCAGGAGGTTGGTGATAATGAATTCAGCTCCAGTTCCATGAGTAAGACCTTTGAGAACTTAAACGCTTAACTCTGTCTGGCTTCCTCTATGTAGAATATGGGGTCATGATCTGCATGATCTCTAAGAAATAGAGCCATATTTACTCTTTCTCCTTATATCTTCTTTAGAATTGCCTATTTGGGTATTTTAAAAATAGTAATTAGCTATAGTAGCCTTTGCTTAGAGCTCTTTTTCTAATTTTTTTTTTTAAAGGAAAGAATAGTTGAGTGGAAAAAGATGCGAGATTTCTTCTCACTTCATCTTTCTTAGAGAAAGGCACAGCTGACCATGTGATTGTCATGTGTCCTCAACTATAAACACTGTATTAGGACAGAATAAAAATATTTGATGTATCTGGTCTACAAAACACAAACTTATAAAGAGACAGCCACAGAATACAACCAGAATCTCATGTGGTATGAAAGCTAGCTTTCTTAGCCAAACCTGTACCCAAGAACATGTGTAATTATGGCCGCAAGCTTATTTCTCTAGTCCTTTCTTCTTTCTACTTTTGACTGCACCACTCTAAAAAAAGTCCCCATTAGGAATACTAAGCTCTGAGGTTACTTTGTTTTATTTTATTATTTTAATGCAAGAAAATATAGCTTTGAAAAAATTCCTTTGCATCGGATCATTTTAGAAACCTTTTCTAGCAAGGTCAACTTTTTCTTTGGTATCTCTGCCATGCAGAATAATCAACTCCATCATACCACAAGCCGTTTTCCAGGAAATCAGAGTCATCCACAAAGGACAGTGGAGAATTTCCTTACTGTTTGAAGGCAATGTGGTGCTGGGAAGAGCTTTGTGCTGATAGAGGAAGCAGGAGCACATCCACTTTGTGTTCAGGGTTCCAGAGGTCACTTGGGTACATCTGCTCAGTCTCTACCCAATGCCACTGAATTTTTTTTTTTTTGAATTTCATTCTGTCACAGATCTCTGTGGATTAAATATTGAAGTTGAGGAATGATTCCTGACCCAGCTAATGGCCAACTGAGATACACCTATAGTTGACAACATTAAAGCATCCCAGTTTCAAGAGTAAGAAGCAGTAGATGTTTCATCCTAATTCCTCCAGCAAAGCCTCCGCTTTCCTGGGAATGTGCTCTGGGAGGGACTGGCCCTATCTCTTATTCCTGACCCAAGAGTGATCTACGATAGCCTCCAATCCACTGAGATATAAAACTCTCTATGATTGGTTCAGGGGTAATCATATGTCTGGAGCCTATCCAATCAGGTTCAACAGCACTCAAGTGCAAGATATTTGGTTGCTAGGAAAGCAGATTTTTTCCCTGGTTAGAAGTTTGCAGCAGGAAGAAGAAGCTACTAGTGACATTTTGAGATGATAAAGGGAACACCAGAAATAGGAGAGCACATTTGAGAAATGGAGGGAAGAAAATAGGTCTTGATCACACATTTGAGCCCCTGAGTGAGCTATTGACTAAAGCCAGCCTTGCCTTTGGGTCTTGGAGTTGTGAAAACCAATAAGTTCCCTTTGCAGAAGCCCTCAGGATCTGTTGCCTCTCAGCATCTGGGGTTTGTACTATATGAGAAGCACCAAGGCATTTATCCCTCTGCTAGACTTGCAGGTAACAAGCCTGTCCTCCAGGTCTGCTCCAATAAACACAGTTCCACAAAGCACCTTCCCTACCCCACTGGCTTGGCCTGGGTTGTATTAACCACATCTTTTACTTTCTGTATTCTGAGGCTTTGATATCTGGGGTCTTGCTGAACCTGGAGGGGCTGTCCCTTTCAGTTTTAGCCAGTTTTAGAGAAAATAAACAACTCGCCTGTGGACATGCTTTTCAAATACAAACCAACCAATCTAGAGTCCACTGCACCTACCTTCTCTATTAGGCTCTCACACTCTGGGTCGCTGTGCCCCCACCCTAGTCACCCCAGGGTGAAGTACCAGACAACTAGGACAGCCCCTATGACCCAGAGCCTACTGAAATTATTCAAACTGGCCAATCCTAAACCTGCTCACCATGCCTCGCTCATTCCTTCCCATGGAAAGCACAGTAAAGGCTCTTGCCCACATTTTCCACTCTTCCTCTGCCTCCCAGCTGATGCTGGTGCCTCCTTGTGTAGCCCTGCATGGTGCAGCATGCCCCCTCCTCTTGGGAATGGTGAGTAAGAAACTATCTTTTTGATGGCAGTTATGTCCTGATCTGTTGATCTTACTATATCTCCAATTTTCTATTAGTACACATTTTTGAAACATGGGTGCAGTGACCATGGTCCTCACACAAATTTCAAGTTTCAGCCATACTTCTTGGGAGTAGTTCACAGTTTTATACATCTTGTGTTCAGAAATGTCAGCTCATTGTTTTAAAATTCAAATGGCAGAATTTCTTCACCAAGTGGAAAGCTGCTGTTGTTTTTTCTGTGTCTCCATAACCCGAGAGATACACATCACCCAGAGTTTGAATAAGGAGTTGTTTATTATTCTTGGAAAAATAAGGAGAGAGGAGGCAAGTCTCATACTAGTGTGCTTGTCCCTGGAGAGCTGTTATCAGGGCTCTAGCCCCCACAAGGAGGCCATCTTGTGAATGGAGACAGCTGCTCCAGTGAGCCATGGATGGGCCACTTCAGAAATGGCAGGCAGGCAGCCATGCCTAGACTGGGAAATCATCAACTTGGATGTTCCTATCCTTAGGGACACTGTTCAAACAGTTCAAAACTAACTGTCACTGAATCCCCGTGGCATGGGGCTGCTGCTTGACTTGCCCCAATTTGGAAAGATAAGATTTAAAAGGATAAAGTTCAAATATGAGCCAGCCAGTCCCGTCAGCTTCATCTCTGCACATTACTTAAGTCAACAATAATCGTGAACTTGTATGAACTGCCAGGAACAGGACCCAAATGGAGTTTCTCCTTCTTTATCACATTCATTTTTCTTTATTACCACAGACACTACATTTTGCATTTTTACTACCCAGTCTTCAAACAACACCAAAATTCAAACACAACAAGTTTCCACAATACATTTGAGAAGCTGTTGAGTTGGGAGCAACACCAAAAACAATGATTCAAATAAAGATAAATTGGTCTTAATTTGCTTGCTTACTGCTGTGTTATGAACTGAGGATGAATTTTATGAATCTTGAAAAATAGCCTTGTATCACTTTAATTAACTAAAGCATGATGGTGAAACACAAGCATGAAATGGGAGATTTTTCCACTCCTAGCTTCCTTGGCAGCTCTATAAGGATAGCCATGAGCCAGCTCTGTGGGAACAGTGGGTCCCCACAGCCCATCTCCACAACAGCTCTGTACAGGGATCAGAGAACTAATGATGCTCTGTAAAATTCAACTGAAAACCACAAAAACATACCATGGCCCACCCTTTTTACCCTTTAGGAAAAGGAGTCTAATTACAAAAGATGTCTGAGGGCAATTTACCAACCTTTGCACACAGGTTTTGCATACTTGTCCCAATGTGGTCTCCCAACAGAGACAAGCAGGAAAGTTTGCTCTCAAAGTCCTCGTGCACTCCTTTGTGGATTTGCTCTCTTTAACCTATCTTCCAGCTTTCCCATTTGCCTCCCATAGAGAAATAGCTGGCTGTTTACCCAGCATTCGTTGTTCCTTTATTCCTTAGCAGGAGTTTAATTTTACTCTGGGTGTTAGTTTTCAAGCTAAAAAATGAGACTTTCCATCTTGCATTGAAGCCAGGAGTGGTCAAGCAAGCCAGTTCTAGGCAATGAGATGTATATGGACACAGTTGGTAGGGCTTCTAAGAGGTTTCTTAAAAAAAAGGATTCTTTTGACATTTCATTCTTGTCCTTCCTCTTTCTTTTTTGAACCTGGAGTACAGATATATTTGAAGGTGCAGCAGTCATTTGAGATGATGACAAACATTTGAGGATAGATGGGATAAGGGACCCCTTAGGGAAGAGGCCATGTCTAAGGATGAGGAGACACAGAGGGTAGACTCTAAGGATAAAGTCAGCAATAGACTGGGGCATTGAAACATCACAGAATTATTTTACCAGACCTGGACTGCCTTTCTAAGAATTTCAAGTTATTTTAGAGAAATTAAACTCCTAATACATAACATTAAGCCACAATCTGATAATAACCCAGTGTCCGCACAGGCACCTCCCCACCACCTACATACTTACAAAGACACTGGATACTTGCTCCTGGATAGAACCTGTGCTTCAGACTTTTGTTTGCCCAATTTTCTCTGCCCTTTATTATGAAAATTGAACCTTTTTGGGGGTGCAAACTATTCTTAAGAAACTGTTTTTGGTAGGGAAGTACTTCTTGATATGTCCTAAACAAGACACACTTTTGCACCCACACAGTCTTCCCTTTTGTCTTGTCCCCACAGATATCCCTCCCCACTGTGTCTCTCTGATGACACCATGCACATATTTCAGGACTCAGCATAGACACACCTTCTTCTGAAAAGCTTCCAGAGCAGCCTAGGCTGGATTTGGGCCTTCTTTTCTGTGCTTTCAAAGTGCCTCCACCAGAGCACAACACTGGGGTAATTTTCTGTTATCTGACTGTTTCTCTTATACGAGCATGGAAATGTCAGGAATGGTGTTCATCCAGTCAGCCTCCACTCAATTCCCAGCTTTCTAACAAATGTTTGTTAAATGAATACATGAGTGGTTGTAGAATGTACTTCAATTTTAGCTGAATGGATATGTTGTGACATTATAAGGTATTTTGTTAAATACCCTAAGAAAGCTCAAATCCTGCCCTAGCCCAATGACTTCTTTCCTTTGGGAGGAGACTGTAGAAAATGACAATGCCATCTCCAGCTGTAGACATGAGTCTCTCTAAGTGAGACCGGCAGAAAACCTGTACAGTCAATCCACAGAAATGTGTGAAATAACATTGTTTTTTTAAGCCACTAAATTCTGGAATGGTTTGTTACAGAGCAGAGCAGATACTTGATACAAGAACCTTTCTCCCTAATTTCATATTCCCTCATTAATGAGGCAACCTGAGCACTTTTTTGTACCCTATAAGAGAGCACAGAGTCCAAAGACATAAATGGGATATAAGCACTCACCTTAGATGGTATATGCAGAATAATTCTGTCACAGGCTCAGCTCCTCCTCTGGAGGCATTAGAGTGACCAGCTTCTCTGGGCCTCGGCCTCTTCTGTCCATGAGCAGCCTGAATTAGCACAATGAGTTTTCAAAATGTGTTTTCAAGAACAGTGGGGTTTCAAGCAAAATGTTGTGGGGCAAGGCCAAGAGCAGCCTTGTAACCTCTCTATTGGAGAAGTTACTCCTGTGTGGGTTTTATATATTGGGCTTCCATATAAATTTTTATTTGAAGAATGTCTTCAGTTGCTTTAAACATGTGAATATCACCAGACTAGGTGATTTTCAAGGGCCTTTGGGGACCTAATCTTGAGTAAACTGGAAGTCAACAACTTTGGCAGGAGCCTGTCTCATTTGGTATCTTGCTGCAAACATCCAGAAGAACCTTATGTCCAAAGACTGTGGTTTCACTTGTAGCTGGAGAACATGGAAATGTGCAATGGACCCTCAGCGTGAAGACATAACTGCCTGGAGGGCTTTGTATAGTTCTGGCCATTAGTGACAATTCACTTTGAGATTGTCATTATACATTCTCAAGGCAAGATGAGCATCCCTGGGTAATCCCTGTGTGTAGCCTAGGGTCCAGCCCTGCCAAAGAATGGGCAGTCATTCCTGAAAGCCTGCAGCAACCATGCACTTGTCTGTGAGAGGAAGCCTGTGGGAAGGACTTCCTTACAAGAAGCTCACTCACATTCATCAAAGGGGAAGGGCTTGGCATGAACATTCTGCTGCAGAAGAAAAGTGAAGAATTTTAAGCAGCTATATCACAGGACGATGTATTTCTAATATAAGGTGGATTTACCCTGGTCTTCATTTCACTCAGCCTCTCAGCAAGCAGATGTCCAACAGATGTGCTCTACAAGGGGCTGAGGAAACCTTGAAGAAGATTGACAGTGGGACTGAGACAGCCATTCTGGGGCGGCCAGCACTAGCTGCATCCAGCAAGGCTACCTCCCACACAGGCCCTCCTGCTGTCCCTCCTCTCTGTGCTCCAGCCCCAGGTGGAAGGAGTAGGAAGGTTGGTGCCACTGCCCAGCCCCCTATTTCTGTCTCCTTCTTTTCTCCTTGACTGACTAAGAAAAGGGCATGCGGGAGAATAGGCACCTCAGAAGGTTTGAGGCCCAAGGGAGACAGCTGTGATCAGTGTTCTGCCAGACACCTTATATACAGTATTTCATAGAATTCAAACCACAGCCCTATGGAATGGAGACTGTCTCCAAGCTATAAATGAGAAAAGTGCACCTGAAAAGTTTAGTGAAGTGACCACACGGCTACACTGTGACCATGTGGTTTCCTGTGAGTTCTTTACCGAAGGACAACCTGTGAATGATGCTTCTGTGCCATGGAGGTATGCTCTTTCATCCATGATTCACCCAAACATCATACGTTTCTACAACTTTTCCTCCAAAATACTAGAAACCCATCCTAGTATATGGCAATATCAAATGACAGTACCCTGAGCCATCAACTTCCTGCCTTATTAAAAAGAAAACTAGAATACCAGGTAGAAAATTCTAAGTTAAATATCTGCATCTCCTGGTAAAGCAGCTGCCTCTTCTCTGATAAGAAGAGTCAGGGGTTCGCCAGTGGCTATCAGCAGTTTCAATGCATGAGCCTGTGTCTGTGGGCCTGGCCTCTGCCCTCCCCTATTCACTTTCTCAGATTTTGTTAAGCACAAGTGCAGTTTGGAGAGCCAACATAGCAGGTAGCTTCTCAAAGTGACAGTAGACACTGATTTCAGACCATCTGGCAACATGAGTGTGGATTCATACTGTTTCAGCAGTTGGGAGGACAGAACTATGAGGATACTACAGAGCTTCAGCTGTGGAGACCTCCTGGATTTGGAGGTACTGGCCTCACCCGATGTCTCTCACCCTAATGGAACCTTGTCTTTACACTAAAAGAATCAGTTCAAAGAAAAAAAAATTTCTTGTGTTTTTTTTTCTCTCTCCTTTTGGGGTGATAGCTTTCGTTACCTTGTGCTCACAAAGTTCTTAGGCTGGACCAGACTCTTGAGATGCTTTGGAGGGGCTGCCTGTGGCTGCAGGCAGGTCTGTGATTTGCACTCACAGTGTCCTGATGGGAGCTGTCTGAAGAGCTGTGGAATGTTTCCTGAAACAGTGATTCATGGTGCCAGTGTCATAAAACATAAAACAGGATGTTTAACATGGAAGACACATTGCTTTTTCATGAAACATCACTCCAAAACAATTGCTCCATCCAAATGAGGCAGAGAATATTCCAAATGGGTGAACAGAGGGAAAAAAGAAGCTGTCAGGGATAAGCCCACCCTAAATACTGCCTGGCCTGTGTCCCAGGGCCTACTTTTGGTGGCTCCTTAACCAGATGGTGGCCTGTCCCCTGAACTAACATCATATTTTGAGTCTTTTTTTTTCTGGTTTCAATTTTCTAAGTTGCATTGTTCATGGAAGTATTTCCAACTCCTCCTAGTGCCAGGCTGTTCCTAATAGAGAATCTATATAACTATATTTTATACAGTCACGATATATGCAGCACAGTCGTAAAATGTCATTCTGCCTCTGTAGGTACAGACCTTTAGAAAATACCAGTGGATGGATTCCTTCCCCTGCCCTGATGAAAATTCTAGCAGGCCTCATACTTCTTTTAAATTTTTGATGAAAGTATCCTGGTTAATTTCAAAATTTCATAAATCTCAAAAATTTTAGGTCTCAGAACATAGTCTTATTTTGTGTGTCCCTAATCCACTTTAAATACAACTTGATTTGAACATTAGACTTCACCTCCCTCCCCCAGAAGGCACGTATGGGTGGGCTGGCCAGTCTGCAGCCCAAGTCTCCTTTCCTTGACCTCCTTTCCCACTCACTACAAAGGATATAATGCCCAACTCTAAGCTTGGAGGAGGGGCCACGAGAGGAGGCAGACTCTTACCGAACCTGCGCATGGGCCTGGGAACTGCCTCTCATTGGCTCTCCTGGAGGTCGTTCTCCTGGCTTCTCTAGGCAACCCTCTCCCTATTTGAGGCGGGGCGGGAGGGGTCTTACTTATAGCCCCTTCACCTGCAGTTCAGTTCACTTTATTCTGTTGGTTGCTCACTTGGGAACCTGAGGGTCAGCTCCAGCTTCTCTTCATTGGCTGGAGTTAAGATGGCCCCGGTTGCTGGTTGCCTCCTACATGATGCCCACTCTGTCCAGGGGCATCCCACCCAGAAGACTGGGCCTCTGATTCACCTATCACTCACACAGCCAGCACCCATGGTTCAATCTCCCGCTCTTACACAGGAGCCAGACACCATCTGCAGGCAGGGTAAGCTCTCTCTCCAAGGCCTCCTGAGGAGCCCTTCTGTTGACTTGAGGTTGAAGGGAGAACATCCTCCACCCAAGCTAGAGGGCTAGAATTTACACAACCATCCTCCTAAAATTATCCTCCTTACAAATCATCCCTCACATATGAAGCCTAGATGTGCTTGAACATGTCTTAGCATGACAAGACCAATTTTTAACTAATTCCTTTGTAAATTTTGTTTAAGATTCTGCACCTCGTTTGAAATGAAGCCATTAGAAAGTGACACCAGCAAGACGGTGGAATAGGAGGTTCCAGTCTGCATCCCCTCACAGAAACACTGGGAAAAAGAATATTTGCAAACCATGTATCTGCTAAGGGGTCAATATCTAAAATACATAAGGATTTCTATACCTCAATAGCAGCCCCTCTCCAATAATCTGATAAAAATATGGGCAAAGGAATTGAATAGACACTTTTCTGAAGAAGACATATACATGGTCAACAGGACCATTAAAAGGTGCTCAGCATCACTAATTATCAGGGAAATCCAAATTAAATCCACAATGAGATATCTCCATAACTCATACCTGTTAGGATGACTATTATTAAAACAAAACAAATGGTAAGTTTTACTAAAGTCATAGAGAAAACAGAATCCTTGTAAATTCTTGGTGCAGATGTAAATTGGTGCAGCTACTATGGGAAACAGTATGGAATTTAAATTAGAATCTTGAAGTGATACTCTGAACATTTAGTTTGTTTTTATATCTTGGCTATTGTGAGTAATGCTGCACTGAACTCTCAAGTTCATTGCAGCATTACTCACAATAGCCAAGATATAAAAACAAACTAAATGTCCATTGATGAATGAATGTATATATATATATATACACACACAATGTCATCAATACCATATATATGTGTGTTATATTGTTGTTATTATCACCATATATATGTATATATATACCACAAAAATGTGGCATATATATATATATATATACACACACACACACACATATATGGTATATATATATACACACACACACGTGCTATATATATATGTATACATATATACGTATATGTATATATATACATTGTATATATATATACACACATATTGTGTGTGTATGTGTATGTATATATATATACACACACAATATGTGTGTATATATGTGTATGTGTATATATATATATACACATACACATACACAATGGAAAATTATTCAGCCATGGAAAGAAGAAAATTCTTTTAATTGGGTCAACATGGTTGGACCTAAAGTTCATTATGCTAAGTGAAATAAGCCAGACACTTAAAGACAAAAACTGTATAATCTCACTTACATATGGAATATAAAATAGTCCAATTCGTAGGAGCAGAGATTAGAACAGTGACTGCCAGGGTCTGGAGGGAGGGAGAAGTGCAGAGGTGATGATCAAATGGTACAAAGTTTCAGTTATGCAAGACAAGTAGTTTTGGGGATCTTCTGTACAGCATAGTGCCTATTGCTAACAGAACTGCACTGTATACTTGAAATTTTCTAAGAGGGTAGATCTTATGTTAAGTGTTACCACACACACACACACACACACACACACACACACACACACACACACACACACTATTAAAGGAGGCTAGAGAAAACTTTAGGTGGTGATGAATTTGTTACGGTGTTACTTGTTATGGTCTTGATGGTGATGGGTTCACAGGTGTATACTTAGCCCATTTCATCGAGCATGTATATTAAGTATGTACAAATATTTACATGTCAATCATACCTCAATAAAGTGGCTTTAAAAGAAAAACAAAAAACAAAATGTAGCCATTAGCATGCCATTGTGTTTGGATGGCAGCTTCATCTTAATGTCCTATCACACTCATTTTCCTCCCTCTTTACATCTGGAAATGAATTATTTCAATTGAAAGTATTAGGTATACAAAGCAATGAGACATAATTCTCTCTAAAAAGCAAAAACACGGGAATGTGTAAACTTCTAGAAACAAGATCAAAGAGGTTTCCCCGACTATAACTGTAAACCGAGTGAACCCCCAGACCTAATCACAGTCAGAGCTCCCATGTCTCTTGCCTGCCTTAGTTGCTCTATTTGAACAGTCTCTGCTCTAGGGTATTTTCTGGTGACCTAATAACCATGTTCTTATAAAGGAGGGGTCAGCTTTTAGATTAAGATGAAAAATATAGAAAACTAAGTACATCATAAAGGAATTTGCAAATAGTGGTTCTGCAAGCTTGGAAGAGTTCTGAATGCACCTCCCACAGTTTGTTCCCTGCAAACGTGGTTTTAATCTGGAGCAAGGAATTTGCAAACTCGCATCTTGGGGCTATTCCTAGTAATAGACTGCCCCCCACCCCCAGGCTGACAGCAGAGTGTGGCATGTCCCAGGAATGCTTCACCATGATGTAATTCGCCCATCAGACCTTCATCCTCACAACAGCTGCAGTTGGTTATGGTTCAGCTGAGGGAGGTTTTATTTATGATCCACTCCCTCCCTTTCACAATCCATCATCTCACACTCATGAAAGTAAAACTAGAGGCTCCAGCCAAGGCTGGAACTTGGGAAATGCACTTTCCCCTCCTTTTCAGAGCAGTGGTGTCCAAGGAGGCCAAACAGAGGGGCTGATGCAGAGGGAGAAGCTGATCAGATAGCCCAGCTCCATCTATAAGATGATGCTGAGAAACTAGTCTCTTAGACTTATAAGTGCTTTTTTTGCCCCTTAAATTTACCTTCCTCTTTCTTCTGCCTGTCACCATAGCTCAACACGTAGTCCTCAGTAGAAATTTCAGATCCAGCACTTACCTTCCCACTATTTCTATATCAGCTTGGGGATGGTAAACAGCATTCCCTCTGAAGTCACAGACTCACTGCTCACTTCTTAACTCCTGTCTCAGTTTCTTCTTCTAACTGGCAATAGTCATAGTCAGCCATTCATGCCGATCCTTTCCCAGTTAGTCTCAGGTCTGTGTCTTGGGGTGCCATCTAAGCCCATTATCCCACAGCACATCGGTACCAGAGCTGGCCCATGGCCACCTCTCTGGTTGCTTCTTGGAAAGTGGTCACTTGGCTTCTCAATGACATTTCCATAAGATAATACTGCATTCTTTATTTCTTAAAATCCACATGCATTTTCAAGAGCTTTTGGTCCTCAATTAAAACAAAGATAGTAACTTGGTCAAAGGCTTTATTGGAAGGAAAGACATTAGTAGTTTCCTCTCTCCCCTGTGAAGGCTGAGAAAGCATTTCCTAATTAAGGCTTTGTCTCATCAAGTACTGGAGACTCTCACATTCAGGAAGCATGTGGAGGGTGCTCACCCCAGGGTAAAAGGAGAGCAAGGCAGGTTGTCAACAAATTAGAGGGAAAAAAAAAGCTTGAGGAAATTAAGAAGAAATGAGACCATATTCTCGAGAGAAAAATGGAAGAATAACTCAATGATGCTCTCCAGGTGATGTAGGTCTGAACTTAAGCAGGGTACAAGCCAGCTGACTATAATACAAGATCCTAATTTTTCCTATTCCAGTTATTAGGACCAACTACATAATTTGTGGGCCCAGTGCAAAATGAGAGAATGGGGCCCCTTGTTCAAAATTAATAAGAATTTCAAGATGGTGAGAGCAGAGCATTAAGCCAGGCGTGGTCCCTTCTGAGCGCAGAGTCCTGTGCACCTACCTGGATCACTCACCAGAGAAGCCACCTCCTGCTTTATCTGTCCTCTGCTCTTTCTGTTATTTTTTCTCATATAAGAAATCTGTTGTCTTTGCTAACTTTATTCTAGACTCCAGAAAGTGGTCTTTGCCATTGCTGTATATGAAGGAAGGGCACCCATCTGCCCTCTAAGGACCAGAGGCAGTAGGGAGTGGAGGGCTGCCTCCCACCTCCACCTCTGTATCTGCCTTGCAAATTCATCTTGAGTCTCTCCTGTTTAACCTGGCTCACAGAGCTCAATTTCCTGCATCATTCAGACCTGGAAAGAATCCTGATGAGTCCCCATAGAGGTTTCTCTGCAGACTTTTGGATAGCCTCCCTCCACAGACTGCATTCCGAGGAAATTGCCACCGCCTGGCCATCATTAGCTCTCTGAGTAGGAACTCCCATGGGCTGCCTTCCACAAAGCTGTGACTGCACTCTGAGCAGGCTCACAGTCCAGGGGCTGCACTCGGGTACTTGAGGCACAATCTGCTCTTCCTTCCTTCATGCTATTTCAGTTCTGTCAGGTGGAGGAAGGGAAGCACACACTCCAAAGAGAAGCTGGGCCTACCATTTGCACTCATGATTGGCAGAGAGACAGCTTCCCAGGAAGGCAGCAGGTATGAGCTTGTCCCCTTATGCCTCTCCCTGGACTCCCATGGGTGTGCGGCAGGCACACAAGAGGAGTGCTGGAAAACAGCATCCACGGCGGTTTTCTTTTACCTTAAATTCTACTTGGAAGAAAAAAAATGCTTGAGAGTAGCTAATAAATTTTATTGAAGTAATAAAAGAAGAGGTCACTTAGTGTATAAGAGTGGAATCATATTTGAAAACTACAATAATTTAAAACTGTGACAATGGCTTAGGGATGGATAGGTAGATGAATAAAACAGACAAAAATTCTAGGAACAGATCCAAATATATATCAAAATTTAATATAGGAGAAAGAAAGCATTTCAAAAAATATTTTTCATTTAAAAAAGGGTAATTGGGAAAATTTGCTAACCATTTGAAAAAAAAATGTTAAAGATCTTCTACCATGCAGATAAATAAAATGCAGATAGATAAAAGAATTAATTATTTTTAAAAACATAAAAGTAATGAAAGAAAATACAGGTGAGCCTGTAGATGCATGTCAGGTAAAAAGGCTTCTATACAAGACATCCAAGGTAGAGACCATAAAACTCAAGAGTACTGGATCTGACCTCTCTTCTCCCACACAAAACAAATCAAATGAGGAAATGGTGTGTGTAGATTAAACATCTTTAAGTCAGAGGCCAATGACTGAAAATAACCATATTTTTCACTTTGTATGAGAAAGCACTTATACTTTGAACATACATAAATCAGAAAGTTTAATACCCAAACACTAATGGAATTGGGCAAATACATGAAAAAAATTTCACAGAAATGTAGATTAAAACAATGAGCTATGATTTCCCCCTTCTTAACTGGCAAAGATAGTGTATGTTAGTAACAGCCAAACATCTATCAATAATAGAATAAATAAATAAGGGAGGAACAATGTAAAAATCCAAAACCAAGAGATTGGTTAAAAAAACTTTGGTATATCTCTAGTAACAGGATCTTCAGAGGCCATGAAACATGGTGTCGTAGGAGAGATTAAATGCCACAGAAAAATCCTGAAAATACCGAATTACTTGAATTAATTTTTCTTTGTGTTTCCTGTGGCAGGAAAAGTGTTGGGTCTCTGCTCTAGTGTTCAGAACTTGGGTATTTCTATTCAGTGAGTTAATCTTCCATCTCTGACATTACTGTGGAGTTGACCAATAGTATAATTCATCAAGACCGTGACAAAGAGCATCTGGTTTAGGATTTAATATTGACATTTTATATGTATCAAGAACCTAGAAAGGCCAGGCCTAGTGCTGGTCCTGTGGAGATGGCTAATATGGAAGGCAGAGTTTCCTTCTTCCCAACTCCTGTCTTTCCCTCCTACCTTCTTCCTTGTTCTGTTTTTCTCCTTTATTTCTGTGTATAGTCCATCCTTCTTTGATCTGTCCACCAACGGTAGACAGCACCAATTCAATGCTAACAGGAATCACCAGTTTGGAGTGTAGTGAAGAAGGAAATTTTATTCCACGTCAACAGCCCAATTTCAATAGAGCATGCCTGTGCGAACAGGTCAATAGTGGTACAGCTCAATTATGAGATCACATGGCTGTGGAACAGCACTGGTTGTGAAGATGCCGTGGGGCTCTGCTCTGCTCTGCTCCTTTCCACTGTGCACAAGTCTGTTCCTCTGTGCTCTGCTCCATTCTGGTCCAGCAAGACATCTTCCGTGTTTCATCTTCAATGTGCCAGCTCCAGCCCAAGAAATGCAGTTTTCAGCAAAAAGAGAACTTGCTTGCACTCTCTGAGCCAGAGGGGAGCTCTCTTAAATAGAGATAAGTCCCCACCTCTCGTCCCTGATTGGTTGATCCTCATGCAAATAAGGACTCCAAATCCCCACAGTTTGATTGGCCCAAAAAGCATTGTCCTGATTGGTCAGAATAGCAGCTTTGCTTGGTTAGTGAAGATACTGATTGGGGAGAGATATAATTGCACAGCTCCAATTGGACGGGAAAAGCCTCACTTCTCTTGGTTGAAATACAATTCCAGGAACTCCTTTGTAAGGGCTGGCTCAGATGACAGGAGCACAGTGCAGGAAGGCAGTTCCATGCAGGCTGCTCCCTGAAGTGTAGATTGCATGAGAGGCTCCTGTGTAGAAATGGCAGCTGGGGTCTCTTTTCTTTTGTTTTGTTTTAATTTGAGCCCAGTTAATCGCCAGGAGCCCTTCTTAGTATCTTCTTTCTCAAGGTCCACAGATCCTTTGTTTTTTAAAATCCTTTTAAGTCCTCATTTATTTAATAAACTTTGCCTTGCACCCACACACCACAATTCTAGAGTCACAGAGACATATGTGACCCAGCCAGGTTCTCAGTGGGGTCTCAGTAGTGAGAGAAGCAGTCTTAGCACAGGGATCTCCAAGGGTTGTTGTGGCTTAGGGGCCCTCACACACCACTCTTGTCCCTGGCATGGGCGCAGTCCACAGGGCAAGCCAAGCATGCTAGAAAGGGGCATGCCCGCCACAGAGCCCTGTATGCCATACAGCACATGTTATGTTTGGGTCATAGTGAGGAGTTTGGTGTATATGGAACATTCGTTGTGAGTGGGAATCAGAAACAACTTGGCGACTGCCAGCTGTGAAGGGGCAGACTCTGTCCAGTAAAGCTAAGGACAGGACTCCCAGCACACTCACCAGGCTTCACAGGTTCACCTTTGCCCTTCCTGCTTACAAATGCTCTCTGGCCTTTGCGTGGCCTACACCTTCCTTGCCATGCTGCTGGCCTGATGGGTTTGCTGGCATCTCCTTCCTCTCTGCCTCTTTGGACCTGCTCTCACTCATGTTCAGAAAGCTGTTTCGTTCATACCACACCACAGGGCCCTTCTCAGACATAGCATGAGGGTTATTAGAAAAAGGATAAGAGGGTGTCAAGCTGTGGCCACGATGCTTCATAGCTCAAGTACTTTATACTAAAGGAGTCCAAATCCTCAACCCAAATAGCACACATCCTGTCCCCCCTTACTGTCCCACTCTTCAGGACCATTTCTTACCCTTTTCCTCTCCTCTCCACACCTAGGTCTTGGCATGCAAAGATATAGGCAGCGCCTGCACACCCACCTTTCCTCAGTAAAGCTGTCCCCAACCACGCTTCTATAGTCCCAGTCTCATTTTCTGGGATGCCACTACCCTCTGCTCCTCCATGTCACTCAAAATTCTGCTTTGGAAGGTGAAGGAGGCTGGCTTCTGAGAAGATCCTGCCTCCTGATATTCATCCTCTGAGTATGGGCTGAACCTAATAACTTCTAAGCAACAGAATACGGCACAGGCTGTCATTTCCAGGACTCAACTGCAAAGGCTGTGACTTCCATTTTCTAATCACGACCATGTGATCATGAAAGCTATACTTCCCCTATTGAGCATTAAGATGACCATGGCCCAGGTGACACTGTGATTGCAGCTGATAAAAAACCTAAGTTAGAAGACACACTAAAATGTGCCTATATTCCTGACCCAAAGAAACTGCAAAAGAGTGACTGTATATTGTTCTAAACTTCTATGTTTGGTGATAATTTGTTGTACAGCAATAGATAACTGATACAAAAGGCATCCACTGTGGAATACCAGCTCCCACCTCTGTCACCAAATGTCCTCTCAGTAAAGGCTTGTGTCCCTCCACAGATATCTACATCTTTATCATCGTATCTAAGCCTAATTTTATCATTTGTTTGTATAGCTTATCATGTAATGTGTCTGTGTATCCCAAGTTCCTGGCATTTTTCCTACTCATGAATAAGAACTAAGAAATGTTTGCTAAATGAGTGTTAAAAGGTTGGATCCAACCTAAGGTGATGTGAGGTCATGGGAGATTTTTTTAATTAAAATTTTTGTTTTGTCATAAACATAGACTCACAGGTAGTTGTAAGAAATAACACATAAAGATTCTGTGTGCCCTGTACTCAGTTTTCCCCAATGGTCACATCTTGCAAAACTAGAGCAGACATCAGAGCAGGAAATTGACCTCGGTGCAATTTACCCATTTTATTCAGGTATCACCAATACACATCACATAACTTATTCATATGTGTGTATCTGGTTCTATGCATTTTTATCTTAAGCAGGATTATATATTCACCACCATGGTCAAGATACTAACTGGCTCCATCTCCACAAAATCCTGCATGTGGCCCTTTCAGAGCCACCCCCACCTACCTTCCACCCCCTCTCTACCCTGGCACCACCAGTCTCTTAATTTTGTCATTTAAGAATGCTACACGAATGGAACCATAGAGTCTGTAACCTTCTAAGATTGGCTTTTTTGCATAGCACATTTCCCTTGTGATCTATCCAAGTTGTGTCAATCAATGCTTTTCCTCTTTATCACTGAGTGATATTACATGGTAAGTAAGTATTGGTTTATTTAACCATTCGCTCACTGAAGGACATTTTGTTTCTTTCCATGTTTTTGGCTATTACAAACACAGATGCTATGAAAATCTGTGTATAGGTTTTTGTGGACACACACCTTCAGTTCTATTGGACAAAGTCTGAGAATGCAATTGTTGGGTCATTTAGTAAGTGTACATTTAATTTTATAAGATAATGCTAATCCATCTTCCAGAGTGACTGTCCCATCTTCCATTCCTACCAGAAACATCTAAGTGAGAGTGCTTCTCTGTATCCTCACCAACGTTGGTATTTTCACTATTGTAATGGGTGTGTAGTGATATCCCATGTGGTTTCATTTTGTATTTTCTTGTTAGCTAATGTTGCTGACCATCTTTCATGTGCTTATTTGCTGTCCGAATATCTTTTTCAGTGAAATGTCCATTAATATCTTAAGCCCATTTTTTAATTGGATTGCTTCTTTTTCCTGTTGGGTTGTGAGAGTGCTATATATTTTCCAGATACTGGTCTTTTGATGGCTCAGTAGTTTGCCTGTGTCTTCTTCCAGCCACGTGAGGTTTATGTTACAGTTGACTTTTTGTCTGGGTGTCCACTTGCTCCAGCACCTTTGGGCCTATGCATCAGTCTGACCCAAACAAGAGATATAAATCAAGCAGTTGGTTAAACAGGAGAAATGTAATACAAGAATTTTATTAACCATAATAAAAGAATTACTATAGGATATACAAATATCTCTATGGTGTCCTAGGGCTGAAGGAGGAACCCAACAAAGGACAAAATGGGAAGGAGTTCAGACCTCTTTGAAGAAGATGCGGTTTGTCAACCATGCAGCAGAGGAGCTCACTAGTTTACCCAGACTGGAGTTGCTGAGTAATATAGGCCATCCCCTGGAGGGTGGACAGGGAACAGACAATCCATACCCAGTGGGGTGGGCATGCAGGGGGATGTGGGTATGCTGAGGACTTCAGAGCTGGCAGGCTGCTTGAGGAGGAGGGGTTTTCAGAGGAAGCAGCTCTCTCCATGGATCTTCCATGGATTGTGCTGGGCTTGCAGAAGCAGCCTAGTATCACAGGTGGCTGTATGCAGGCCACCTGAGGCTTCCAGGTCTTTGGGTAGAAGGCTGCCCTTAAATAATGGCTGAAATCAGTTCTTCACACAGAAAAACGATGACAGAGAAGGACTCTTTGGGCATCTGGAAGAAAGGGAGAGACAAAGAGCAGAAATTGAGTAAATACAATAGGTTACCCTTCTCAAGAGTGTTTTAGGTCATGTTTGATGATTAAAGCAAAACTGATAACACCCAAACCCCAAGCTTCACATGCTGGCCCCATCTCGGACTCCACAGACCTCTTCTCTGTCTGACCAGAGATGCCCTGAAGCCATCCACAGTGTCCTGGGGTGTGGTAGGGCCTTGCATCCACAAGACCTTGACAGGATGAGGTGGTTGAGAGTCTCTCTGGAGAGGATCAAGGTGGGGAGCTGCCCTGAGTATAGGGGTGGCAGAGTGGTCTCCAGGAGCAATAAGGATCACTGGGGGCCAGAATCCCAGATACTGGCCAGAGCAAAGAGAGAGGTACCAGTCACCAGGTCATGGACCTCCTCACCCCTCACCCTTTTGGCAACTAAGAGGAGGAGACCAGAGTGGCATAGGCGAGTGGGGAGCCGCAGGGCCAGAAAACCTATGAACCCTCTCTCTACTCTTCTTCTGAGCCATTGGAGGAGCAAGGTGAGGAGAGGGGAACCTCAGCTTCAGGGCGCTGGACACCCAGTGCTCTTCAGAGCATGGCAGGCCCAGCATGACAGGGCTCTTCCCTACGGTACATGAGGGGAGATTCTTTAGGAGGGCCACGCTCCTTGGAAATAGGGGTTATGGGATGAAAACCTTGTAACGAATATGTAATTAAAATCATACATGTACAAAATAACTACAAAACAAAACAAGCCAGCCTTTTTCTGGAAGCCCAAGGTGTGTGTGATGGAGGCAGGGCAGGGGGCAAGGGAGTCATGAAGCTGTGAGCACTGTCTCAGGCTCCCACGCTCACAGCCTCACACCTCTGCCTTCTGAGAAACAGGTTCAACCCCTAGCCAAGAGCATTGATTGGGGCTCCAATAAACCCCTTGTTCTCTTTTTCTATTTCCTGTTAGACAAAGAATAAATGCAGAAAGAACTATATGAGCACTGGTTAGGTTATGTGCTGGTTCTCTCATTGCCAGTGTGCCCAAGGGCTGTGGCACCCGTGTGTTGGGTGTGGGGGTGAGGGGGAGCTGAGAGGCCCGGCAGGTCGTCTGGAACATCCAAAGCCCTTCCACATGTATGTGACCTATCTGAACATGCTCTTTATTCCTCTTTGAGCAATGGGCTTCTAAGAGAAGTGGATAGAGGGCTGGCATATGCAGTAAGGTCTTTAAGGAGGAGAGCTGGAAAGAAATAACACACGTCACAGGGGCATAATTGTAAAAACGCACTTCATTCATTTGCCCAACAAACATTTCCTGAGCCCCTCATTTACAGGTTCTATGGGTCTCTGGGGACAAGGTAATAGGCCAGCCTAAGGTTAGAGTGCACAGAGAATGCCAGTCCCACAGGTGGACTTTGTGGTTTTCACAGGCACTGCTTGGGCTATGACCACAATGCCCAGGAAGCTAAGGGAGCACAGGAAACAGGACTCAGAGCAAGGAAGTGGCCAGGGCTCTCGCGGATTCTTTTGAGGTGAGGGAGACCATCTTCAGTGAACGATGGACAGACTGGGGTGCCGTCCACGAGCAACACAGATGCAGGGTGACAGCCAAGCCAGGATGTGTCCAAAGCATGCATGGGGGTCAACAGGCCCAGAGTTGACAATACAGCAGCAGTACATACACAGGCCTCCCCTAATCCTTCTGTTTAGCAAGTGGGAAACCATATGTTTTCTTTGGCAGGAAGATTCATGAGGGTTTAAGAGAGGGGAATGTGCAGGGGAGGCTAGGAGGTATTTGGAGGCTGTGCCCAAGAGAAGTGATGCATTAATGATCTTGAAAGATAAGTAAGGAATCTGGATTGTGCAGATTCCAACTCTGGTAGACAGCAAGTGGGTGAATAAAGTGGAAAGGATAGGACGGTCCCGGGCCCTGGGAGTGAGGATGTGTACCCTTAAACTCCATGGATGCACTCTGCATCTGGCAAAGGAGGGAGCCGGAAAGGCAACCATAGCAATGGGACCCTGGCCTCACCAAGCTCCAGAGTAGAAGAGTGAGGATCCCAATGTGGGGAAAGCAGTGGCATGGGGGTGCAGATGGTGATGAGCAAGTGCAGGCTTCCAGGAAGCATGGCTGTAACTGGGAGACGGGACCACATCACAAGTGGAACTGAGGTCTGCAAATGCATATTCTATAGGTGGAGGACCAATAGAGGTGCAACATGGATAGTTTTAGAGAAATAGGAAGGAAAGTGGAGAAGAGGGGATTCACAGCTCAGTAGAAAGACAAGCTCATCTTGAGCAAGGGAACCTTCTTCAGAGAGGACTTGATGAGCATCATTTTGAATTTCTTGCTGAGATAGAGGCAAGTTAGGCAGTTGTGTCCAGTTTTACCAGTCATGAAGTCACCAAGATGCTTCATCATGGCAAAAGGCATCATTCTTGACATATGGTGATATGGATTTACACCATTTTATGATATGGGGGAACCTCTCTCTAATTTACATCTGGGCATCCTATGGGCCAGGAACATAGGGCATCTGCTGAGAGGGAGAGGAAGAGACAGATGGGGACCTGAAGGCAGATGTATGATGTGGGAACTAACAGGAAAGAGATAGAGAAAGGAAAGGTCTGCAGCAACCTGTAACCGTTTTCTCCCTCTTTCTCTTTTCTCAAGTGATTTTGGGGACTGCCTGTGACTGTTATCATCCTAGAATATTATTATAGCAACTGTGTTCAAGGAAAACTTCCCCCAGGGACAGAAAGTAACAAACAAGGAACCTTGGGTCTAGACCTGTGCTGTCAGAAATGTGCTGTTTTTATAAAACTTCACAAACCCACTTAATTTTTTTTAAATGTCAAAGTGAGGTACTTATTCCCCTTGGTATTTCAAAATACTCAGCAAAACCATTTCCTATTAGACCCAATGACAGATTTTTAATAAAGTGCCTATGAAATGCAGATTCTGGCAACTTTTTAAAATTCAAGCCCAGAAGGAGTCATTGTCAGTCCAAAGCCACCAGCATATGGAGGACCTGTAGGGCCATTTAACAAGTGTGCTCTCCAGTTGACTCTATGCAATCCTCGGTCTCTGCTGAGACAGGAGATTACAGCATCTTTCTGTGCAAATTCTGAGCTGATGGAGGCAAAGGAGATAACCAACACACACGTTATTGGCTTCCAATGAAATTCATTGCCCATCAGGGAATTATGGCATAGACTCATGTGCACTGGCTCAAGTCCAGGTTTCTTAGGACTGGTGTGGCCTTTGGTTACTGACTCAACTTCCCTTCCTCATGAATAATTGTAGATCACTTCTGGAGCTGATGCCTGTTCAAATGGGATAATGCCCTCGAGCCTATAGCAAAGCCAGGCACAGAGGACAATAAATATTACCCATGATTATTACTTATTTTTCTTTAGCATTTTCCGAAGTGTCATTATTAAAAAGAAAAAAGTTTTTGCAAAACCCAAGTCATTGCTGGGCATGACATTGGGGTTCACTAACTTGAAATCCAGCCCTAGCCCTAGTTCCCAGGCAGATGCTGAGACTGTGCACCTATGAGAGGGTCTAACAGCATCTGATCTCTACCACTCAGCAGGCCGTCGAGAGGATGAACTGAGATAGTAAACACAGAAGTACTTTATACCCCATCTGGCCACACACATACATGGAATAGGAGACACCAGAACATAGAATCACTGTAAGAACTGGACAATCCCAAACCTTCACATACTCCTCTACGCACGCTTGAAATGTCCTCCAAGCAGAATTCCTTCCTCTTTGACTTTGTGAGCAGGGACTCTGTTATCATTTGTCTCTAGTGCACGCAGAACATTCTGATGAGCTCACCATGAGATCAACTACTAGAAGAATGCTATTCCCTGTTATCACTATTGGATGACCACAGGAGAAAGGCCCAAGGTCCCTGGGCCAGCTCCCCTCCATTGGTTATGTAGATGACCACAGGGAAGGACTTGTGGTTCTTGCCCCATCTTTATGCCTGGGTCTCTATTCCTTGTCAGGAAACATGAAGCATTTATTCCCCTTGTAGAAATGAAAGGCACAAAAATGAGGAATTCTAACAGAGCAATGCACGCTTGGTACCCCAATTCTGTTCTAACCACCTGTCAGATGGTGTCCTGGGAGTTGGTACTCTGGTCTGGCCCCAAAGTGCAGGCATACACTGTTTCCCTGTCTTTGTTCTCGTCTCCATGCCATGGTCATACCTCATCTCCATTTCTGCTTCTTCCATCTCTTCTCCCCTGGCTTCTCTCTGGGCTGAGCAAATGCCCCTGAGCTCCTTTCTTTTTATCACTGTTCTTACAGTGACGCACCTTCTGCCTCCCCTCTACAGAAGATCCATGAATCTCTTTACCTGAATCTCTCTCTGAAACCTCTCAAAGAAGCCTGCAGTGTCTTTATTGTGCTCATTAATTCCTTGTATGGCCACGTGTTGTGGCTCCCACACTAGGGGCATGGGGCTGGAGCAAGGCCCCTGGGATGGGAAGTCACACCTGGGTTACAAACCCAAGACCCACCACATTGTATTTATGTGACTTGATTATCATCTTTAAAACTCTCATTTGGTGAGATTTTGCTACACTAAGCTCCTCACAATTTTGATGAGGCATTTTTGTCTTCACGTCACTGTGACTCAAGAGGAGACTTTGCAGGCTTGCAGACACTGCATTTAGCATGGCTGAATTCACACCAAGGCCTCTAGGCCAGTGACAGCACCATATCTCCTCTGGACACACTGGGTGCCTTCTGTCTTCGCTCTTTCTGTATGAAGTGGGGGCTGTCACTGCTCCCTAAAGCTGTCATGAGGAGCCAGTGAGCATCTATGTTCACTGGTCCTGTGGTGGATAAGAGATGCACATCTGTCCTCTGAAGTTTCTCTAGCACCTGGAACCAGGCCTGATGTCTAAAATAGGTGGAACAAATATTTATTTGAGTGGATAATATAAGCAGGCCCCTAGCACAATACCTGGCAGAAGACAGCCATTTCGGAAACTATAGTCATAAGAGGAAGAATTTATATACATGAGCAGACCAGCTGTTTCTCATCTCTCTTCGCCTTCATAGGCACTCTTGTGTCAAGGACCCCCAGCACCTAGAGTGGAGCCTGGCTCATACATGTCATGCGACAATGTGTCTGTGCTGCGGAGGAGGGTGACGGCCACATAGAAGATAAAAGGGACATGCCAGCCCTGCAAACACAGAAGTATTGAGCTAGTGGGTCCACATAGGAAAATCAAAATATTTTTTAATGTTTACTGAGTATTAGACAACATAAACTTATTTTTCTGTGATTTATTTAATTCTTACAAAAACCAGAGAGCTTAGTTCTCTTGCTGTGCCCCCTGTGCAGATGAAGAAACTGGGGCCTTGAACAATTAAGTTCCCACAGGTGTGAGAATTAAATGTCTAAAACACAGGATATTTGAAAGGGTCATTCGCCCTTACCCACTGGGCCATGTGGCCACTGAGGGCTCAGAGTCACATGGCACCCCCATTCCCCATCGTAAATGAGAGGCCATGCCCCCACAGACCCCCTCTGAGATCTCTCCTCCACATCCACACTAAACAAAGCCCCGAGAACAGTCCAAAGGGGGTTGTACTTGCTGCATCGAAAGAGACAGCAAAGGACATCTGGGGGTTCTTCCTCCTTTCCAAGTACAATACAGGCTGTAATTTCTCTTTCCTTTTTAAAAAGAAAAAAAAAATAATAAGAGAAAAAATATCCCCCCTAAATTCCTAGGGGAAATCCAAAGACAGTTATTCCCATCATATTTTGAGGAAGTCTTGAATCCTTCCCTGGAAGATATCAGATTCTGAGAAGGTGACTGACCTTCAGCAAAAGCTATTAAAACAGCGTCATCTGGATGGGGTTTCCAGAACAAAAAACTGCAGCTCCACTGGGCTGGAACGAAGCCTCACGGAGCATCAATATACAGATGTCCAGGTGCGGCAGAGGCCTCTCAGCTCTCCCCAAGAGGGTTCAGGGCTCTGGATGAACACATTTCCACTCTAGCAGGCCAAGGTGAAGCTCAAAGGAATGTTTCATTTTCCAAATGGGCCACCTCCTTTCTAGGAGAAGAGGCCCACACTGGGATGAGTTCCCAGGGCTGTTTCTGGGGTTTTTCCCAGAGTCAGACTTCTTTTTTAACAGTGGCGCAGGAATGAATTCACAGTTGCAGACAATTCTGCATGATTTACTCTATTTACGGTTGTGAGAAATAAGACCTGGAGAGATAAGTAACTTGCCTAAGTCCACAGCCATGTAGGGCCACTCTACCATGGTTCACTGTCACCATGCCTGCTAATCCAACATCTATCTTCCATCTACATGACATCACAGGGAGACTTGGAAACTCTCATCTGATCTTTCACTCCCTCACTTAGACCCTTTGGGTAGTTGCTGGCTCGGTTAAAATCCAAGCATTTTTATGTGGCTCGTGACTTCTAGGACCAAGTCCACACAACAGCCCCAGGGCAGGGGATAAGGATATATAAGGGGATATATCTAAATATTTTAAAGTCCTGGTCCCAATCCAGACCCCAGCTCAAAGGAGACCCCAACCTGGGTACTTGTGCACTTGCATGTGAACATGCCAACCTGTATCTCCAATCTCTGTGCACATGCATATGCTCAGGCTCCCCTTGGGCTCAGGAGTGCACCATTGTAGGGTTGATCAGCCCTCAGGAAGAAACTGAGTGGAAGTAGGCTTGGGGTATCTGGACAGAGAATTCTCAGTTTAGCATACCCCAAGCATGATCTAGAAGGAGGAGTGTATGTCCCAGGTGGACACATTGACTTGGCCCTGTGGACACCTCTCTGCAGGATAGGACCCAACAGAGCAGGACCAGAGTGGGCCCTTTAAGGGCCAGCCCTGGCTGTGGGTCCTTGGTGCTGGGCTGAGAGCATCACTGGCCAGGCCCATGTCTTCTGCCCAAGCCAGCCTTTACAAGCCGCTTGCATTCCCAAAGAGTAACGTCAGTATCATGTCCCCATGAACACATTTGCTATGACCTACCTGATCTTTCTTACTTTATTCACCTTCTAAATCCCTAATCTCCAAAACTGGCTCTTTCCGCACTATCCCACAGTTATTTTAGTCTGCCTTCTACCAGACAGAGATTCTGTTTAAGCACAATACCCAACACAGAACTGATGTTTAATCAACACATTACCTCAGTAAATGTCATTGTTTTGCCTACATTCTAGAAAAAAATGAGAGATCAGCTTCTGTTTAGAGTCACAGATGTCTGGAAAAAGGACAGCTAGAGAAGTGTGCTTAGATTGTCTTCTCCCTAGTAGACCTCAGACTGAGGGACCCCAGCCTCAATACTGTGTTTTTGTAATCTGGGAGAAATGTGTGAATTTCATTTAGTCTCATTTAACAAATAGATATTGGGCACTGCATGTCAGACATTGTCTGAACACTGGAGATACAAAGGTGCAGACAATCAGCACAAACACTCACATCTTGAGCTTACGCTTAGTGGTAGCCGATAGTAACATGCCAACCATATACTCATACCTGTGTGAGCAAAATATCATATACTGACAAGTGCTATCCAGAGAATCAAACTACAGTCAGATAGAGCAGGTTTCGGTGGCTACCTTGTCCTGAGATACCAAGGAGTGGAAATAATATTTACACTGAACCCCAAATGCCAAGCAGGAGACAGTATGCATAAGAGCAGAGGGAACAAGGTGGAGCCCATGCTAAGTGGGGCAGTGAGTCTCTATAGAAACCCACCTGTGAGGTTGAAACTTATTGAGAACAAGGGGATCAGGGAAGAGATGAGCTTGAGGAAGTGGATGGGGGCCAGCTTTTGCTGCTGAGAAAGTGGGCAGGGAGATTGTACCTTATTCTATAAGTGTCTACAGCTGGTTCAAGCATTAAGTGGTGGTGGGGGGCATAACCAGTGATTCATATTTCCAAAAGACCATCCTGGCTGCTACATAGAGAATGAACTCTCAGAGGGTCATGACAAGGTAATTTAACAATTCAGGGACTTGACCAGGATGATCGAAATGAAGATACTGAGATAGATAGAACTGGGTTGAGTTTTAAGAGCCTCATCAATGGGATTCAATGGTGGACCTTAGGGGCTGGGTGAGGGAAAAAGGCATCAAAGGTAACATGCAGCTCCTGGAAGGCTAGGTTGAGAGAAGGGCAGGACAAACAGGGGTTCTTTGTGGCCGGAAGTAGAAGCAAAACTGCACTTTCTAAAATCTCATTTGTAAATTTGTCATTTGGAACTTGAAAGTCATTTTCCTGTAAATTTGATAAAAGCTGGTCAGGCCCCAGGCCAACTCATAAGTGCCAATTTAATCCACTGACCACAGGACTAATGAATCCACTGCCGTGAGACCCATTCTTCCCAGAAAGAGCTTATGGAGTTCCAGTGCAGGGTGCCAGGGTCATAGTGCTAAAGAAAACCGGAAATAACAGAAGTTAAAGCAGAGAAAGCAGATTTTTTACTAATTTAAAATTTTTCAACTACATTTGACATTAAAAATCATATTCGTTTCAGTTGTATACCATAGTTGTTAGACATTTATATTTATAAATCTATCCCCCCAATAAGTCTAGTACCCCTGTGATGCCATACATCATTATTACAGTATTATTGACTATATTCCCTATGCTGTACTTTGTATCCTGTGACTATTTTGTAACTGCCAATATGTTCTTCTTAATCCCTTCACCCAGCATCTACAACCGCATATGACCTGGAAACCATCAGTGTGTTCTCTGTATCCATGAGTTTGTTTCTGTTTGTTTGTTCATTTATTTTGTTTTTAGATTCCACATATAAGTCGTTATATGATATTTGCCTTTCTCTGTCTAATATTTCTTTTTTAATTTAATTTTATTATTAGTTTCAAGAATACAGTACATTGGTTAGACATTTGTATAGTTTATAAAACGATCCCCTTAATTGCTCTTTCTCTCCTCTGGCTCTCCAGCTAGCTATTACATTAATGCTAACTGCATTCTCTATGCCGTGCTCCCCATGCCCATGATCATCTATCAACTACTAATTTGTACTTCTTAAACCCTTCACTCCATTCTCCCAGCCCCAAACCCCCCTCCCCTCTGGCTGTCACCAGTTGTCCTCTATATTTATGAGTCTGTTTTTGATTAGTTTGTTCTTTTTGTTCCTTAGATTCCCCATATGAGTGAAATCATATGGTATTTATCTTTCTCTGACTTATTTCACTCAGCATTATAACCTCTTCATCCATGATGCCTCAATGGTTCTTTTTTATGGCAGAGTAATATTCCATTGCATATATGCACTACTTCTTCTTTATCCAATCATCTATCAATGGACACTTAGGTTGCTTTCATGTCTTGACTACTGTAAATAATGCTGCAATGAACATAAGGGTACATATATCTTTTCAAATTAGTGTTTTAGATTTCTTTGGATAAATATCCAGAAGTGGAATTGTTGGTTCATATGGTAGTTCTATTTTAAATTTCTTGAGGAACTTCCATACTGTTTTTCATGGTTACTGTACCAATTTTCAAACCTACCACCAGTGCACGAGGGTTCTCTTTTCTACACATCTTTGCCAACACTTAATTTTTCAATTACTGATGGTAGCCGTTTCTGACAGGTGTGAGGTGATATCTAATTGTGGTTTGAATTTCTGTTCTTCTGATGATTAGTGACATTGAGAATCTCATCATATGTCTATTGGCCATCCATATATCCTCTTTGGGGAAATTGTCTATTTAGATCCTCTGCCCATTTTTTAATCAGATTGTTTGTCTTTTTGGTGTTAAGTTGTATGATTTCCTAATATATTTTGGATATTAACCCCTTATTGGATGTATCACTGGCGAATATCCGTTAAAGAGATTACACATCATGATCAACTGGGATTTATTTCTGGGATGCAAAATTGGTTCAATATCCATAAATCAATTAATGATACACCACATAATCCGTTGTTGGTTTTTTTGTTTTGTTGATAGTTTCCTTTGTTCTACAAAACCGTTTTAGTTTGACGGGGTCCCATTTGCTTATTTTTTCTTTTGTTTCTCTTGCCCAAGGAGACGTATCCAGAAAAATATTACTAAGAGTAGTGTCAGAGAGTTTACTGCCTGTTTTCTTCTAGGAATTTTATGGTTTTTGATCTTACATTTAAGTCTTTAACCCATTTTGAGTTTATTCTTGTAAATGGTATAAGAATTTATCCATTTCATTTTTTTTTTGCATATATCTGTCCAGTTTTACCAACACCATTTATTGAATAGAGAGTATTTATCTGATTGTATATTCTTGCCTCTTTTGTCATAGATTAATTGACCATATAAGTAAGGGTTTATTTCTGGGCTCTCTATTCTGTTCCATTGATCTATGTATCTGTTTTTATGCCAGTACCATGCTATAGCCTTGTAGTATAGTTTGATATCAGATAGCATGATACCTCCAACTTTTTTCTTCTTTCTCAAAATTCCTTTGGCTATTCAGGGTTTTTTGTGATTCCTTATAAATTTTAGGATTATTTATTCTAGTTCTGTGAAAAAAAGCCATTGGTATTTTGATAGGGATTGCATTTTTGAATGTACAGATTGCACTGGGTAATATGGACACTTTATCGATGTTAATTCTATCTGTGAGCACAGCATATGCTTCCATTTATTTGTATCTTCTATGGTTTCTTTCTTCAATGTCTTATGATTTTCTGAGTACAGGTCTTTTACCTCTTTGGTTACATCTATTCTTAGATATTTTATTTTTCTGATGCAATTATAAATGAGATTTTTAAAGTTTCTCTTTCTGATAGTTCATTATTACTGTATAAAATGCAACTTATTTCTGAATATTAATTTTGTATCTTGATACTTTACTGAATTCATTTACCAATTCTAATTTTTTTTTTCTTTTTTGGTGGAATCTTTAGGGTTCTCTCTATATAGTATCATGTCATCTGCAAATAATGACAGTTTTACTTCTTCCTTTCCAATTCATATGCCTTTTATTTATTTTTTTCTTTATCTGATGACTATGGCTAGGACTTCCAATACTATGTTAAATAAAAGTGGTGAAAGTTATATCTTTGTCTTGTTCCTGATCTTAAAGAAAACACTTTGAACTTTTCCCCATTGAGTATGATGTTAGCTATGGGTTTGTCATATATGGCCTTTATTGTGTTGAGATATGTGCCCTGTATTCCCACTTTGCTGAGAGTTTTTATCATAAATAGATGCTGGATTGTGTCAAATGATTTTTCTGTATCTATTGATATGATCATATGATTTTTATCCTTTATTCTGTTTATGTGGTGTATCATATTATTTGATTTATGGATATTGAACCAATTTTGCATCCCAGAAATAAATCCCAGTTGATCATGATGTGTAATCTCTTTAACGTATTGCTGAATTCGCTTTGCTAATATTTTGTTGAGGAATTATGCATCGATGTTTATCAGGGATACTGGAGTGTAATTTCCTTATTTTTAATGTCTTTATCTGGTTTGGGAATCAAGTTAATGATAGCCTCTTAAAATGAACTTGAGTACCTTCAATCCTCTTGAGCTTTTTGGAATATTTTGAGGAGAGGTGTTAATTTTTATTTAAATGTTTGGTAAAATTCCCCTGTGAAGCCTTCTAAACCAGGACTTTTGTTTGTTTGGAATTTTTTGATTACGCATTTGATTTCCTTAGTAGTTATCCATCTCTTCAGATTTTCTGTTTCTTCCTGATTCAGTCTTGGAATAGAGTATCTTTCTTGGAATTTATCCATTTTTTCCAGATGCTCCTATTTGTTGGTATTGATGGTTCATAAATTTTTTCATAATTCCTTGTATTTCCGTAGTATCAGCTTTCATTTTTCCTCCTTTATTTTTGATTTTAGTTATTTGGGTCCTCTTTCTTTTTTCTTTGATGAGTTTGCTTAAAAGTTTATCAACTTGGTTTATCTTTTCAAAGAGCCAGTTCTTGGTTTTGATCTTTTGTATTTTTCTTTTAGACTGTATTTTGTTGATTTCCACTTTGATCTTTATTACTTCCTTCCTTCTACTCACTTTGGCTTTGTTATTCATTTTCTAGTTTCTTTGGATTTAAGGTTAGATTGTTTATTTGAGATTTTTCTTGAGGTAGGCATGTATTACCATAAATTTCCCTCTTAGAACTTCTTTGGTTGTGTCCCATAGATTTGAGGTCATTGTGTTTTCATTTTCATCTATCTCAAGGTATTTGATTTCTTCTTTAATCTTATTGTTAACCCATTCATTATTTAGTAGCATGTCACTTACTCTCCATGTGTTTGTGTGTTTTTCAATTTTCTTCTTGAAGTTGATTTCTATGTTCATACCATTTCGATCAGAGAAGATATTTGATATGATTTCAGTCTTCTTAAATTTATTGAGACTTATTTTGTGGCTCTAACATATAGTCTATCTTGGAAAATGTTCAATATGAACTTGCGAAGAATTTATATCCTGATGCTTTGGGGTGAAGTATTCTAAAGATATCAATTATGTTCACTTGGTCTAATGTGTCATTTAAGGCCAATGTTTCCTTGTTGACTTTCTGTCTGAATGTTCTGTCCATTGGGGTGTCAAAGTCTCCTATAATCACTGTATTACTGTCAATCTCTCTCTTTCCATCAATATTTACTTTATATATTTAGGTGCTCCTACGCTGGGTGCCTAAATGTTTGCAAGGGTTATATCCTCTTGTTAGATATCCCCTTTATCATTATGAAATGTCTTTTTTTGTCTCTTGTTACAACCTTTGTTTTAAAGTCTATTTTATCTGATACAGGTATTGTTTCCCCAGCTTTTGTTTTGTTTTGTTTTCACTTGCATTAAATATTTTTTCTACCCTTTTATTTTCAGTTTGTGTGTGCCTTTCAATCTGAACTGGGTCCCCTGTAGACAGCATACATATGGGTCTTGTTTTCTTATTCATTCAGGCACCTTATGTCTTTTGATTGAAATATTTAATCCATTTACATTTAAAGTAAATAATGATAGGTATGTAGTTAATGCCATTTTATTATTCACATTTCTGATCTTTCTCTTCTTCTCAAAGAAGTCCCTTTAACATTTCTTGTAGTACTGGTTTGGTGGTGATGAAATTCTTTAGCTTTTTTTGTGTGTGTCTGGGAAACTTTGTCCTTCAGTTGTAAATGATAGCTTTGCTGAGTAGAGAAATCTTGTTGTAGGGCCTTACTTTTCATCACTGAATAGTTCATGCCTATTATTTCTTGCCTGCTGTGTTTCTGTTGATAAATCAACTGACAGACTGATGAGAGCTCTCTCATAGGTAACTATCTGCTTTTCTCTTGCTGCTTTTAAGATTCTCTCTTTGTCTTTGACCTTTGATATGTCTTGTTGTAGGCTTCTTTGAGTTCATCTTATTTGGGACATTTTGTGCTTACTGGGCTTGTATGTTTATTTCTTTTGCTAAGTTAGGGAAGTTTTCTGTCATTACTTCTTCAAATTTGTTTTCAATTTGTTGTGCTCTCTTCAACTTCTAGTACCTATGGGGAACTTTAGAAAGACATGCACATGCACAGATAAGACACACCTTCAGAAAATTCCTGAGAGGACTTTAATCTTTCACCTGGGCTGATCACTAGGCTAAGCGTTGAAGGTGCACCCCAGCATGAAGAAACTCTGCAGAGACTGAGAGATAGAAGGCTTCTCTCTCTCTCTCTCTCTCTCTCTCTCTCTCCTCTCTTCTTGTCACTTAGGGAAATCTCTGTAAAAACATTAGCTGAACACATGCTACATGAACAGAGACCTAGTCATCACACACAATAATGAATAGCCTTTGCAAAAATAGTTTGAAAAAGTCTCGAAACAGACTATTATAGTCTTCAACAATAAAAAATATCAAACCCTGGGAAAAGGTGATAATCTGATATCCAAAGTTACCACATTAAAATAATTAAATGCCAAGTTTTTAACAACAACAAAAAAAAATCACGAGGCATACAAAAAAGAAAAAAGAAAACATAGCTCATTCAATGAACAAAAGAAATTGATAGAATCGATTTCTCAAGAAGCCCAGGATTTTACAAAGAATTTTATAGCCAACTTGCTACACAAAGACTTTAAACAAATTAAAAATATACTGAAAGAGCTAACAGAAAACACAATAACTAATTACTAAAGGAAATATAGTGTTGTTTGAGAGAATAGATGGTTAGCTTCCCCTTGATGGATGGAAGAAACCATCAGGCCTGACAAATAAGACATTGTCACCTACTTTGTGACATCTAACTATGGTTAAAAATAATTTTTAAAAGAGTGAAAGCAAATCAAGAAAATTATATATAAAGAAAATGAGTAAATCAACAATGAGATGAAAATTATAAAAAGGATCTGAATCAAAATTATGAAGCTTAAAAGTACAATAACTAAAGGAAAAATTAACTAGAGAAGTTCAAGAGCAGGTTTGAGCAGGCAAAACAAAGATTCAGTGACCTTGATAATAGAATGATTGAAATGATCAAATCTGAAGAACAGAAAGAACAAAGAATGAAGAAAAGTGATGAGAGCTTAAGGGATTTATGAAGCACCATAAAGCCAACCAACATATGTATTATGAGAGTCCCAGAAAAACAGAAAGAGAAAAAGATGTAAAGATTATTGGAAAAAATACTGGTCAAAATCTTCCCAAATTTGATAAAAGATATGACTTTACAAACCCAAGATGTTCAACAAAGTCCAAGTAAGATAAACTCAGAGTCCCACACTGACACGCATTATAATCCAAATGTCAAAATACGAAGACAAAGAGAGTCTTGAAAGCAGCTGGCAAGAAATAACTTGTTATGTACAAGTGATCCTTAATAATATTATCAGCGATTTCTCTTCAGAAATCTTGGAGACCAGAAGGCAGTGAGATGACATACTTAAATTACCGAAAAAAAAGAAAACTCAGCAAAGAAGTCTGCATCTGGGAAAACCATCCCTCAAAAATTAAGAAATCTTCTTCTCCCTCCCCAAGCAAAGTAGTTTATCACCTCTAGACTTTCCCTACAATAAATGATAAGGGAATTCTTAAGGTTGAAATAAAGTAGACAATATAGATAATAACTCAAACACATATGAAGAAATAATGATCTTCAGTGAAGGTAAATATATAGGCAATATAAAACTCAATATTACCGTGATTTTGATTTGTAGCTTCACCTTTTATTTTTTGCAGAATTTTAAAACAAATACATAAAAATTATAAATTTGTTATTCTTCATAAAATGTATAAAAATGTAATTTGTGACATCAACACAACATAAAAGGTGTCAGATCTGTACAGAATTAGAATTTTGATATGTGATTGAGGCTAAGTTGACATCAGTTTATATTATATTGCAACTTTGGGATGTTATATATTTCCAATGTTAACTACAAAGAAAATATGTATAGAATATACACCAAATGAATGAAAAGAAAAATCAGAATATGTCATTACAAAAAAGGTAAATAAAACACAAAAAGAGGTCAATTATGGAGGAAATGAAAGGGAAAATATAGAAGACATACAGAATCACAGCAAAAAGGCAGAAACAATTTCTTTATCAATAATTACTTTAAATATAAGTGGATTAAATTATTCAATCAAAAAGAAGACATCTAAAGAATAAATTAATCAATCCAACTATTTGCCACCTACATGAAACTCACTTTAGATCTAAAGACAAAAATAGGTTGAAAATGAAAGATTTAAAGAAAGATACTCTATACAAGTACTACCAAAAAGAAAGCTGGGGTGGCTATACTAATTTAAGACATGACTTCCCACTGTGGGAAAAATAGAAAGGAGGGAGACCCTATCAGCCCTCATGACCACTGCAAACACTGACATCAAGGACACCTGCAGTCTTTGTCAACACTGACTACAGCTAGTAGAGCTCCCCAAAGTCCATGTCACTGTACTCTTCCTGGAGAAGAAGCCACTGTTGTGCCCACAAAGAGCTGGAATAGCAACATCTTTTTTTCTCTCTTCGGTATCACCTTAATGCTGCTGCTACCACAAAAACACCCACACTTAGGACCCCAGCCCCAATATAAATACCTTTGGCTATTACTTCCCTCTATGAGAGAAAAGGAGAGCAGGCAGACCCCAGAAGCCTTTGCCTGGACTCTCATGGCCTTGGCTGCTGAGGACCCCAAAAGTTTTCAGTGATGCTGCCTAGAGTCCATGCCACCATATCCTTGGAGGCAGGGCCACCATTGTGATTTCCCTGAAGTTAAAGCCACTGTACTCCATCTAGCTGATGCCCTTATACCACCCATAGGTGAGATCTTTCCTCACCAAAGCAAGTTCATAAAGGCTGAGGATGTTTTACTTCTTTCACATTCACAGACATCAATCTAAGGCTACAAGAAACACAAAAAAATAAAGACAACATGACATCACCAAAAGGATCAGTAACTAATCCCAAAGAAATAGAGATCTACAAATCTCTTGACAAAGAATTCCAAATAATTGCTTTAAGGAAGCTCAGTGAACTACAAGAGAACTCAGGCAACTTAACAAAATCAGAAAAATAATACATGAGTGAAACAATAAGTTCAACAAGGATATAGACATCATAAAAAAGAACCAAACATAAATTCCGGATCTAACAAATACAAAAAATGAAATTCAAAAATGCTATAGAGTTTTAAGATCGAATTAAATCAAGAAAAAGAAAGAATCTGCAAACTTGAAAATAGGTGATTTGAAACTATCCAGAGGAGAAAAAAATAAAATGAAAAAAAATAATAAAGCCTGTCATTTATGAGATATGATCAAGTGAGCAACATATGTATTATGGGATTCCAAGTAAAAGAAGAGAGAGTTAAAAAGGGAAGAAAGTTTATTTAGAAAAATGACTGAAAACTTCTCAAATCTTGGGAAGGAAATAGACATCCAGATTTGTGAAGCTCAAAGATCTCCAAATGGTATCAACCTAAAAAAGAATATGCACTTTATATTCAAATTGTCAAAAGCCAAAGAAAAAGAATTTTGAAATCAACAAGAAAAAAGCAAATCATTACATATAAGGGAATCCCTATAATACTATCAGTGGATTTCTCAGAGGAACCTTGTAGGCCAAGAGAGAGTCAGATGATATAGTCAAAAAAATAAAAGAAAAAAAATACCCTTCCAACCAATAAACCATCCCCACCAGTTATCTTTAGAATATGAAGGATAGTCTTTCCCAGACAAACAAAAACTGAAGGAATTCATTACTACTCGATCTGCCTTATAAGAAATGTTTAAGGAAATTTTCACGTTGAAATAAAAATACCCTAAACAGCAACACAAAAGTATATGAAAGCATAAATCACAATGGTAAAGTTAAAAAATATAGACAAATACTGAAAACTCTAATATTGTAATAGCATTATGTAAATTACTTTTAACCCTAATATAAAAGTTAAAATATAAAAATTTGTTAGTGAATACATAATACAAAAAGAAGTAAAGTCTGAAAACAGTAATACAAAATGCATAAAGGGAGGGAGTAAAGCGTAGAGCTTTTAAGTACAATTTAAGTTAAGATGTTGTTAATTTAAAATAGATGGTTATAACAAGATATTTTATATAATCTTGAGCTAACCACAAAAAAATCTTATAATAGATACACAAAAGATAAAGAGAAAAAAATCAAAACAAATCATAACAACATCAAAAATCATCAACTAAGAAAGGAAGACAGTGAAAGGACAAAACTAAAAAATAGAACAAAAAATTAACAAAATGCAATAGTAAGTTCTTACCTATCAATAATTATTTTAAATGGATTAAACTTATCAATCCAAAAGGACAGAGTGGCCAGATGGATTTTTTAAAAAATCTAATCATATGTGTCTACAAGAGACTCACATTAGCTTTAAGGATACACATAGGCTGAAGGTGAAAGAAAGGAAACAGATATTTCATGCAAATGATAACGCAAAGAAAACAGGGGTAGCCATAGATGAAATAAACTTTATATTTAAAAGTGTCATAAGATACAAAGAAGGTCATTGCATAATAATAGAAGGGGTCAATTCAACCAGAAGAGATAACATATAACTATACACACTCGCTATCAGAGCACTTAATATTGCAGAGCAAATAACGACATATATGAACACAGAAAGAGACAACAATATAATAATAATAATAATAATAATAATAATAATAGGGGACTTCAATACCCTACTTGCAATAATAGATAGATCATCGAGACAGAAAATCAATAAGGAATCAGTCAACTCACTCTATATATACCAAATGAATCTAACATCTGTATACATAATTCTCCATGCAAGAGCAAAAGAATACACATTATTCTCAAGCACATGAAGAAAATTCTCCAAGATACAACACTTGTCAGGTCACAAAACAAATCTTAAAAAATTTAAAAAGACTAAAATCATATCAAGTACTTTTCTGACCACAATATGATTTCTTCTTTGACTCATTATTTGAGTGTGTTGTTTAAATTCCACATATTTATGAACGTTCTCATTTTCTTTCTGTTATTGATGTCTACTTTCATTCTATTGTGATAAAAAAGAGACACTTGGTATGATTTCAATCTTTGAATAAAATTTCCTCAGCTTTATTGAAGTTTAATTGCCAAATAAAAATTATATATATTTAATGTGTACAATTTGATATTTTGATATACATCTATACATTGTCACCACAATCACCATAATCAAGTTAATTAACACCTCACATATTACCTTTATTTTGTGAAAACACTTAAGATCTACCCTCTTAGCAAATATCAAGTACACAAAACACCATGCTGTATATTAGATCTCCAGAAATTATTATTTTTTCATAACAAAATCTTTGTAATCTTTGACCAACATTACTCCATTTTCCCCTCCCCCAAACCCTTGGAAACTGTCATTCTACGTGACTCTATGATTCTGACTATTTTAGATTCCACATAATGGCATCATGCAGTATTTGTCTTTCTGTGTCTTGCTATTTCACTTAGCATAATGTCTTCTAACTCCATTCATGTCATTGCAATTGGCAAGATTTTCTCCCTTTTTAGGTGTAATAATTTTATTATATATATATACACACACACAATAAATGTACAATATATAGTATATACTATATATACAATATATATATTTACTACATATATACTATATCTATCTGTCTATCTGTCTATCTATCTGTCTATCTGTCTATCATCTGACTGTCTATCTGTCTGTTTATCTATATACACACATTTTCTTTATCTATTCATCCATTGGTGGGCATTTAGGTTGTTTCCATATCTTGGCTATTGTGAATAATGATGTAATGTACATGATATTGCAGATATTTCTTCTATCGGGTGATCCTGATTTTTCATTTCTTTAGCTATCTATGCATATGTAGTCCTATTTTTAATTTTTCGAGGACCCTCCATGCTGTTCTCCATAATGGATTTGTCAGTTTACATTCTCACCAATAGTGTACAAAGTTTTTCTTGTATCCATAAACTCACCAACACTTATCGTTTGTCTTCTGATAATAGCATTTCCAAAAAGTGTGAGCTGATATCTCATTGTGGTTTCGATTTGCATTTCCCTCATGGTTAGTAATGTTGAGCATCATTTTATATACCTTTGGCCATTTGTATGTCTCCTTGGAGAAATTGATATACCAGTCCACTGCTCTTTTAAAAATTGGGTTACTTGGGAGTTGAAGAGGTTGTTTGTTTGTTTTGTTTGTTTGTTTTATTTTTTTGCTCTTGGTTGGAGTTTTTTTTAAATTTTTTTTGGATATTAACCCCTTATCAGATATATGACTTGCAAATATTTTCTCCTATTTCATAGGCTGCCTTTGCTGGGCAAAAGCTTTTTAATTTGATGTGATTCCACTTGTTTACTTTTATTTTTGTTCCCTGTGCTTTTGGTGTCATATCCAAAAGCCCATTGCCCAGACCAATGTAAAGAAGTTCTTTTTGTATGTTTTCTTGTAGTGTTTTATAGTTTCAGGTCATATTTAAGTCTTTTATCCATATTGAATTGATTTCGTGTATGGAATGAGATAAGGGTAAAACTTTATTCTTCTGTATGTGAACACTCAGTTTTCTAAATACCACTTATTGAAGAGAGTATTTTTCCACATTTTGTATTCTTAGTGTCCTTGTTTAATATCAAATTTTAAAAAAAATGAGATGATTTTTGAAAAGTTAAATAAAATCAATAGACCCTTACCTAGATTAATAGAAATGAGAAAAGACTCAAATAAAATCAGAAATAAAAGAAGATATATTACAACATCCATTATTGTAAGTGGGGTATTGAAATCACTGTTATTGTATTGCTATTTATTTTTCACTTCAGTTCTGTCAATATTTGCTTTATATGTTTAGGTGCTCTGATGTTGGGTGCATATATGTTTATAATTGTTATTATATTTCGTCTTCCTGATGAAATGACTCTTTTATCATTATATAGTGACCTTCTTGTCTCTCGTGACTGTTTTCAACTTAGAGTCTATTTTGTCTAATGTTAGTATAGCTATCCCTGCTTTATTTCGGTTACAATTTGCATAAAATATCTTTTTCTATTTATTTTCAGTGTGCGTGTCTTTAGAGTCTCCTATAGATAACAAATTGTTGGAGCTTGTTTATTTAATTTTTTAATTTTATCCATTCAGCCACTCGGTTTCTTTAGGTTACTTTAATTCATTTATGTTTAAAGTAATTATTGATTGGTAAGAACTTACTATTGTCATTTTGTTAATTGTTTTCTGTTTGTTTTGCACCTTTTCTGTTGCTCTTTTTCTATCTTTTCTTGACATTTTATATTTTTTTACATCTTCCATCCTCAACATATTAGCTTTTTCTTCTGTGTCCCTTGGTCATCATGAAATGACTGTTACTGGTTTCTAATTTCATTCCCTTGTGGTCATATGGTATTTTATTCTTTTTTGTATTTTAATTCTCTTATGTTCATTGAAACTTGTATTTATGTCCTCACGTATGTTTTATCTTGGAGAATGTTCCTTGTGCACTTGAGAAGATTGTGTATCCTGCTGTTATTGGGTGGTGGGTCTGTTATTTCTAGTTGATTTATAGTATTTTTCAAATCTTACATTTTCTTGTCAATCTTCTGCCTGGTTTTTGTATCCATGACTGAAAACGAGACATTGAAGACTCGAACTATTATTATTGAAAGTATTCTCTTCATTTTGTCAGTTGTTGATTCATGTATTTTGGAACTCTGTTGTTAGGTGCATATATGTTTATAATTGTAATACATTACTGATGGATTCACACTTTTATTATTATAAAATGTCCCTCTTTATCTGTAGTAACATTTTTTGTTTTAAAGTCTCTTTTACCTGATATTAAAATAGTGATTCCAAATTTCTTAGTTGCATTTTAAATGATACATCTTTTTCTATTCTTTTACTTTTAGCCTATTTGTATTGCTAAATCTAAATTATATCACCTGTGCACAGCATATATTTTGTGCTTTTTAAAAGAGCTGGAGAATCTATCTTTTCATTCAATTGTTTAATCCATCTAAATTTGATATATTTGGGTTTATGTCTACTATTTGTATTTTGTTTTCTATGTTTCATGTTCCTTTTTTTATCCTCCTTTATTGCTTTCTTTTGCGTTGTTAATTTTTAGTACAAGGTTTTAATTACTTTAATGATTTATATATTTTTATATATTTATATATATCCATAATTTATATTTTTAGTGGTCGTTCTGGCTATGGCAATATACATTTTAACTTATCATATTCACTTCAGATTTACACTAACTCAATTTCAGTGGGATATAGAATGTATTATAGAGTTTGTTTTATTATGCTTATTTACCATCTCTAGTTCTCTTATTTTGTTTTTTTGAATTTGAGTTATTCTCTGGATTCATTTTCTTACTTCAGTGTAGCTTTGTTCCAATCTACATCTCCTTTGTGCTATAAATGGAAAATATATTACATTTCTATAAGCTACAGACCTAATGATGCAGTTACGTAAACATTGTTTTTTATCAAATTTGTAATGTTTTCAGCTATCATTTCTTTGAAAACTTTTATGCTCCTTTTTCTCCTCTACTGTACAATTATTGATGTGCTTAATGGGATTGCACATTTCTCTGAGGCGCTATTCATTTCTCTTGCTTCTTTGTTCTCTCTGTTCTTCAGATTACATATCTACCAAGATATCTTCAAGTTCACTGCTTCTTCTGTCATTTCAAATTTACTGTTGAGTCCCTCTAGTAAAATTTTCATGTCAGTTCCAGAATTTACACTTAGTTAATTTTTTTTCTAGTTTTTTATCTCTTTGGTTCTTTTTTTTTTTTTTGATGTTTTATTTGGTGAGACATTGTTATCATACCTCTCATTACTTCTTTATGCATGGTTTTCTTTAATCTTTAAAGGTAATTATGTAATCATAAAAGATGGTATAAAATGTATAGTCTCTTGTCTTGTCAACTTATTTAAGAAATAATTGCATAAAAGAATATATAATGAAGTATGAATACATGTTCTAATGTAAATGAACCTTGAAAATATTATGCTAAGTGAAAAATTCAATTACAAAGGTTCACATATTATATAATTCCATTTATATGAAAAATTCAAGATAGATGAATCTGCTAAACTTGACATGTAAGCCCTCTCACAGGCAATTTCTGTTGCCTGAATTATTTTCCCCTGTGTATAGGTTGCATTTTCCTGTTTCTTTGCATGTCTTATAATATTTTCGTTGAAAATTTAAAATGTAGATAATATATTATCACAATTCTGGATACTGATCTCCCTTTCCTACTGAGTCTTGTTGTTGTTTCTATTTGATTGCTTATTTGTTTAATTATATGGCTGGAGTTTTATTGAAATATATTTTTACTGTAGTATGATGACTATGATGTCATTTCTCCAAGGGCACACCATCTTGGACACATGCACAGTCACTCTGAGATGATGGTTGTTTTAGCAAGGCCCTCTTGACTGCCTCTTTTTTCATCTAGCTTACAAGGTGTTTTTCTCTGTTGGTATCACACACCAATTGTTATGCTAATAATTGTTACTAATTGTCAGCTGATTGCTCTATTGTTTACAAGAATATTCTGAGGGTCTACTGTCTAAACTATTTAAATTTAGGCTCCTTGTAGGGATAATTTTTGAGCCCAAACTTTAAAGTTTGTTCTGACTCTAGAAAAATTCTTATTAGCTGTCTTGTTCCTGTTATTCTCTATAACTTAGAGTACCTATGATTTAGCCTCCTTTTCATTACTTACTATCAAAATCTCCATTGTTTTTGTGAGTTTCCTTAGGTTTGAACTTCCCCCACACTCTGTTCCAAATAAGTCAGTTCTTTTGAAGAGAGTGTTGGAACTCTGTTCTTATGGACTACCTCCTCTTTTGAGTAAAATCTCTGAGTCACTAACCTGGAATTGGAGACAGTTCCAGTGATTCTCTTCTCTCAGAATGATACCCCTAGTTTATAGGCAGGGCACAGAATGAGGGTTGTAGCCTCTGGTCTTTTCCATTTACCTTTCCCTGCATGGAACCTCTGACCTATGAGTAAGCTTGTGTAAGGGTGATAAGGGTCTCAGTGTTCTATCATGCTTAGGATAGATACTTCATTCTATAAGTGGAGGAAGGACTGGAAAATGAAGCTAGTGACCTCTTAGCTGTACTCATCTTGAATTTAATGTCTGAAACACAGAGCTACAGAAGGACGAGTAATGCTAGTGTCCTGTCTCACCCAGAAAAAAAAACACCATAATTTTTGACAAAGGGACAGAGAAGGAGGTATTCCTGTTTTCTTGGTATGCTTGCCCAAAGTGAAGCTTTCATCATGCTGATCTGTGAGTGGAGAGAGAGCAAATTTGGGTTCAAGTACCAGATTCTTGCCAAAATCTGGTAGGTTTTCTTGAATAAATATTTCTTCATTTTCTATATACCCTTTGGAAAACTTCCGGAGACTTTAAATGATTGACTTTTAAAAATACCTTTCACCAGTTAAGGTTGTCATACTGGGAAGAAGTCTATGGAGCTTTTCTTACTACTATTCTGGAATGGGATCTGCCAATTATTTTAAAAGTTTACTTAAGAGTGCTAGAAGACAAGGTGAAGGAGTTCTTCCAAAAGAGAGAGAAAAGACAGAAAGAAATAAAAAACCTAAAGGATAAATCTGGCAATTAAACAACTGAGTACAAGAGTTCTAGGTAAAAAAGAAAAATAAAAAAAGGTTAAGACGGGAAATTATTCAAGAAGTAATACAAGGAAAATTTTCAGAACTGAAGGACATAACATCTCCAGATTGAACATACCTTCTAAAAATTCAGCACAATAAATTTAAATATATAAAACAGGCAGAGGTACATAAATTTGGAATTCCAGGATACAAATCCATAAAAAGGATGTTTAAAAGTCAAAAACAGACTTGTTGTGGTGATCATTCAGCAATATATACAAATATTGAATTGTTATGTTTTATGTCTGAAGCTAATATAATGTTATATGTCGGTCATACCTCAAAAATAAGTAAATGAATGAAGAAATATTTTTAATTAAAAAAAAAAAACAGAAAAGCCTACCACATTTAAAGAAACACAATTAAGAATGACATTTACCTAGATGCTGAAGACAACAGAGTAATGCCTATAAAATTCTGAGGGAGTATAATTTTGAACAGATAATTCTAATACACCAAATATTGCACCTATTATGACTGAATCAAGACATTTTGCACATGCAAACACTTAAAAAGTTTATTTCCCATATAGTTTTTCTTTGGAAGATTCTCAAGGATATGCTTCTCTAAAATGAGACACTAAGTCAAGTCAAAAAGCATCACTGGAATTGAGAAATAGTGGATCCTCCAGGAAGAGCAATGCAAGGAAGTTCCAGGACAGCAGCTGTTCATTAGTCCTCGAAAACAACCAACCTAGACTTCACAGGAGAATGGAGAAATTCCAGGAAGGAACTGAAACACTGAAGTTTGGGAAAGGGATGGAAAAGTGAGGGCTATTAAAGGGGAAGACATTATTAGATAAAAAGACAGATTAAAAGGGAACCCAAGGAAATTAGAGTCAAAGAAAGGGAAATTGTGGTAAACAAGTTCTATAGAAAGGATAATACATCTCTTTAATGAATGTTATTGTCACAATTCAAGATAGATGAAAAGTGGAAGGTAGTAGTCAAGAGCTAACTTCTCATTATGAAAAATTAAATAATATCTAAAGTTGAACGAATCAAAAACAATATAAGCATATGATTTAGAGTTATATAGATAACTCAAACAGCTAAAAAAGTTAAAAAGTGCTCGCCACTGAGAAACATGATGGATTTCTTTTGCAGGACTTTTTTGATAAATTTTTGGTATGACAATATTTAAATCATATATCATTTTGATTTAAAAATATCTTTTTAAATTAATTACTTTAAATTACTTTAAAATGCTTATAATTTAGCTTGGATCTTTCTTTTTGTGGGATGTGGTTTTTATTTTTAAATTTTTTTTCTTCTTTTACAATTTTTTTATTTTTTAACAACCGTTGACATACATTATTATATTTCTTTCAGGTGTACAACATAGTGATTAGACTTTTACATAACTTATGAATTGATCACCCCAATAAATCTAGTATACAACTGACATCGTACATAATTATCACAATATTATTGACTATATTCCCTATGCTGTACTTTATATTTCCATGACTATTGTCACTACCAATTTGTTCTTCTTAATCCCTTCCCCTTTTTCACCCACTCTTCCAACCTCCCTCCCAACTGGCAACCATCAAATATTCTCTATGAGTTTGCTTCTGTTTTGTTTGTTTATTGTGTTGTTTAGATTTCACATATAAGTGAAATCATATGGTATTTGTCTTTCTCTGTCTGACTTATTTAACTTAGCTTACTTAATACCCTGTAGGTCCATCCATGTTGTAGATGGCAAGATTTCATTCTTTTTATGGCTGAGTAATATTCCATTTATTTCTTCAAATAAATCCTAAAAGTGGAATTACTGACTGGGTCCTTCTTTGTCCTTTGTTATAGCCTTTGTTTTAAAGCCTATTTTGTCTGGTGTAAGTATTGCTACCCAAAGTTTTTTTTTTATTTATATTTTTATAAAATACTTTTTCTAGTTCTTTGATTTCAGTCTGTGTGGTGTGTTTTTCAATCTGAACTGAGTCTCTCATAGACAGCATATGTAAACATGTTGTTTTCTTATCCATTTGGCCACCTTATGTCTTTTGATCAGAGCATTTAATCCATTTATATTTAAAGCAATTGTTGATAGATATGTAGTTAGTGCCATTTTATCATTCATAATTTTTATCTTTTTCCCTTCTTCTTAAAGAAGCCTCTTTACCATTTCTTGTAGTAATGTTTTGATGGTGATGAATTCCTTTAGCTTTTTCTTGTCTGGAAATCTCTTTATCTGCCCTTTGATTCTAAATGATAGCTTTGCTGGGTAGTGTAATCTTGATTGTAGGTCCTTGCTTTTCATCACTTTGAATATTTCATGCCAATCCATTCTGGCCTGCAAAGTTTCTGTTGAGAAATTAACTGACAGTCTTATGGAAGCTCTCTCGTAGGCAACTAAGTGCTTTTCTCTTGCTATTTTTATGGTTGTCTCTTTGTTTTTAACATCTGGCATTTTATTATAATGTGTCTTGGTGTGGGCCTCTTTAGGTTAATCTCGTTTGGGACTATCTGTTCTTCTTGGGCTTGTAAGGCTATTTCTTTCACCAGGTTAGGAACATTTTCCATCATTATTTCTTCATATAGGTTTTCAATACCTTGCTCTCTCTCTTCTCCTTCTGGTATTCCTATGATGAGAATGTTGTTACACTTGATGTTGTCCTAGAGGCTCCTTAAACTATCCTAATTTTTTTGATTTTTTTTTCTTGTTGTTCTGATTAGTGTTTTCTGCTGCCGTATCTTCCAAATAGCTGATTCGATCCTCAGCTTTATCTAATCTACTGTTGATTCCCTCAAATATATCCTTTATTTCAGTTATTGTATTCTTCATTTCTGACTGGTTCTTTCTTATGTTTTCTCTCTCTGTTTTTGTGTTTTCTATCTCTTTGTTGTAAGTTTTCACTGAGATAATTGAGCATCTTTATAATCAATGTTTTGAACTCTGCATTCACTAGATTGCTTGTCTCCATTTTGTGTAGCTCGTTTTCTGGAGCTTTGTTCTTTCTTTCATTTGAGACATGTTTCTTCATCTCTCCATTTTGGCTGCCTCCCTATGTTTGTTTTTGCATATTAGGTAGAGCTACTATATCTCCTGGTCTTGGTAGAGAGGTCTTGTACAGTAGGCATCCTGTGGAGCCCAGTGGCGGCAATCTTCATTGTCACTGAGCCACGTGCTCCAGGTGTGTTCCTTGTGTGGGTGTGTGTTCCCTCCTGTTGTAGCTGAGCCTTGATTTCTGTTGGGATATCAATGGGAGATATTAATCCTCAGGCTGATTGGTTTTGAAAACTAGTCTTGGCTGTGAGTACAGTGGAGAAGTTGTTGTGTAAGGGCTAACTCTACCAAGCAAGATGTATTAAGTAAGGCTCTGGTGCTTGCCAAGTCTATCCTTTGGGTGTGTCATTTGTGAAAGTGCTTAGATGGTGCTCTGGTGTAATCTAAAGCTGGCTACCAGGTGTACTGATTCTAGGACCTCATGGGAGGAGCTCTGGTGCAAGCCAAGATCAGCTGCTAACTGTGTCCTGCCCCAGGCCACTTGGTATGAGCTTCAAAGTGATCTGCAGATGGTTACCACTTATATTGGGTTTGGAGGTGCCTGGAAGAGGCTCAGCTGTGAATTGTGGCTGGCTGTCACTAGTGCCAGTCTTAGGGCTGCTTAGCAAGAGGTACAAGGCATGTTATCACCAGATGTTGCTTGTTAGGGATTTGTGAATCTTCGAGAGGTCTTAGGAAAGTTCACAGCATAAGCCAAGATCAGCTATTTGTGTGAAAAATCTACTGGAAGTGGCTTGGATGGGCTTGAAAGTTGGATGGGGGTCTCAGGGAATCACCAATGTGGGGTAATCACACTGGTATTAGCCATTTTGATGGAGACTTAGATATGGCGCCTGTTGCACTTGTAGGCTGGGTGGATGGAGTGTTCAACAAAGAAACAATGACTTCTGCCAGCACTTCTGTCTTAGAGAAAGTTGATCCTCTAGCCCTTGCCCTGAAGCAAGACAATTCAATCCCACTCTACATATCTCTGGTGACTTTTAAGCTGGTGCTCCAGTGCTAGAGTTCAGAGTGAGTGAGCCTATCAGAGAGTTAGTCTTGTATGTGGGTCCTTTAAGATGAACACCTGGGACTCAAGCAGTTTTCTGTGTCATTTAGCCACAATTTCTACTGGATTTTACAGCCAGAAATTATAGGGACTTTTCTTTCTAGCACTGGAACTCTGGGCTGGGGATCCTTGTCTGAGACTGTGACCACTTGCTCCTCAGGAGGGACCTCCAAAGCTGAGATAGGCTTCTTGACTTTAACTCCCACCCATGTGTGTGGGACCAGCTGTTTTCACATCTGCACCCCTCTTGCCAGTCTCTACATGGCTTCCTTAGTTACAGAACTTCTGTTCAGCTAGACTTCAGGTGATTCTCAGTGATGGTTTTTCTCTAGTATATTTATGATTTTGGTGTGGTCACAAGAGGAGGCAAGCTCACCATTTATCTAGTTCAGGATGTAGGATCTTTACTTTCTATTATTTTATTTCAGAAGGAAATGCAATACCCAGCATACCCATGTCAACCATTCATAAGTTGCATGGACATACAAAAATACTTGTGCTATGCTATACCTCACCTAGTGATATTTTGTTTTATTTTCCAAATGTAATTATTTCATCTCTAAGTTGCTCCCTGTTTTCATTTTGTCATTGTCCCTTTATATTAAACCCAGACTTAGCTTTTTTCTTCTTCTTCTTCATTTTGTGGTCTCTTAGCCAAAACCACCAGTCTAGCTGCCTGTGTCCTTTGATCTCCTCCTCAGCCTATGTTTCTTCCTATAGATTAGGAATCCTAAACTCTTCTAAAAAACATGGCCTTTTTCTGAAATAAGTAGGAAAGAAATAAGGCGAATTAGAACTAGAAGGAATTCATTCCTTTTGAGAAATTTCAAACATCAAGAAAATGTTCTAAAGCTTAATTATTCTCCACAATTTGTTTTCATTTATTCAGTCTTCATTCATTTGTTTGTTCAACAGTGTTGGAGTGTTCTGTGACTTGCTCTTTGACAGCATTAGGGCTATTTATTTGAGAAAGGGCTGGTTTTTGTTTGTTTGTTTTTTTGTTTTGCCTCCCACTTTACTGGGGCTCGTGGAGAAAGTCACCCAAGTCTGTTCATGGTAGCTACTTTTCCAGCTCACATTCTCCACCACAATCATACCCTTTGCTGAATTTGTTTTAAGATTTCAAACTTCTAAATTCTCAATGTGATTTACATCATATTGAAAACTTATAAAGTTCACAGTAGAAAAGAAGTGAAGACACACCCACTGGTGATAAATTTTCTTTTTCAATTGTCAATCGCAAATGAAAGAGATAGAAACTATTGGAAGGCTTCAAATTCCATACAAGCAACAAAAAAGTAGGTGATTTTGATAAAATGCCAGGAACAAAACCATCACCACAAATCTTGAGCCTAATCACTGACTTTACCAATCCATAACCACAGCTTAAAATCAGTTTTCAGTTTTTCGAATTAAATATTTATTTACTAAAAGATGATTAACCCAAATATTTAAGTTACTGCTAATATTTATTTCTTTTTTGAGTAAAGATCAAGTTTCTTATTGTTTGGTTTTTCTGGGGTCTTTTCGCTGATGCTTTTGAAATCATACAGTTAAGTGAACACCCCAACCTGAACAATTTCCAGAATTTCAAAATTTACATGCAGGAAACATAATGATTCATCTCAAAATTTATACAATCTTTGAAATCTTGGGAAGAATTACTTACAAACAACAAAACAATGCAGTAGAGGTTTGGTTCTATAAAATTCGGTCTAAAATGTTTACAATTTGAGCAATAACAACCACACATTACGTAGTCTCCACCAGCATATGCTGACAAAAACTATGCCCAGTATTGCTTAAGAAAACACACAGATTTAATGACAAAAGGCAGTGCTCTGTTCAAGAGGAAAGACTGTAGCAAAATTAGGCCACATATGTTGAAGGAAGAGCTTCCCAATATACTTTTTATCATTGCCATATTTTGAGCACAGCATCCACAGGAAGAAATTCTTACCCATGATATTTGAGGTTAAGCCATGACATTCAGCATGCAATTCATTCCATGGGAGTTTCTCAATGCCAGCATGTGTCTTCAATGATGATATCTAAGAAGCTATATAAGAAGGACAAAGATTGTATTTTCTTTTTTATATCTGAAAGGATTTCTCTTGGCAGGCAGTGTGTTGGGATTATGAAAAGCAAGAAAAAAAAGTAGAAATCCAGATTCCTTTTCTCTCATTTATTCATTCATTAAATGAAATAATTATTGAATACATCACATGTGCCAGGTCTATATTCAGAGCTATGGATACTGTGGTGAGCAATGTACAATCGTAGTCTCATGTTGCTTCCTGTCTAGGACCCTTCCCAGTCACTTACTTAAGCTTTTTGATCTGCAAAATGTGTTGGTATACCAATGAGCAAATGACAACTACTAAAGAAATGTTCTATTCACTGAACCTTGTGAATCACATTTAAAAAGGGAGACAATGGAAGTCCAAGTGTATGAGCTCCAGACTTTCAATTCATTGTTTGTATAAAATCTTAAGATTTTTTTTTTAAAACCAACTGTTTACTAACAGGTAAGAAGATAAATTTTTTTGTTTGGAAAATTTTTGTTTGTTGAAAATTCATAGAAGAGAAGAAGAAATCCTGTAGAATTTATCATCTTATTGGTTGATTTGTAGATAACTTATAATCTCAACTCCTGGGAAGCCATGCCATAGCGGCACACATAAAGCCCCAGGTGGGAACACATAGACTCTTATCTTCAGGTTAAGGCAAAGGCCTCTAAAAGAAACTCCAAAAGTGTTCCTAAGGTTGCCAGGGTAGAGAGAATCTCTTGGTGAGAAACTTTTGACAGTGCTGCAACTTCAAATAAAATTGCCTCTCTGGAGCACTCACCAGGATGTGTGCTCTTCAGAATAATGAAAAGTAAAAGCCTGCTGAGTTGGCAGGAATCAACTTTATTTAGACCAACAACTAGTCTCCTTTTTGTGTGTGTTCTAGAGAAGTTCATCCGATTGTCAAAGCTGGAAACAGTAAGCTCCTCAAGAATAGGAAGCACATTTTCATACATACAGCCTCCCTAGTACCTGCAATGTAGCAAATGTTCAAAAAATTAAAAGAAGGCAAAAAACTCTCTACTTTTTGACATGGAAAAATTAAAATAATTTTACACATAACCTTTTCCCTTCCCCACCTCTATGGGACAGTCTTTGTTTTCTCCTCATCATCAAGTCTCTGTTTGGCAAAGAAAAGGAACAGGGGCTCCTACATGTGGAAAGTCATGGAGCCATCTGGGGGAGAATGAGATGCAGTGGGTTAAAGGAAGGAGTCAAGAAGGAACAGTCACAGATCTCATTCAGGATGGAGAAGGCTAGGTCACTTGTGTTTGGGAGGAAGGGATAAGCAATGGGGCCTTGAGATGGAAGTGTTAACAGGTAATTTCTAGATGCTTTGCTTTATTTTGTACACTTGCTGCCCTCTCAGGAGCCTGGATTGGAGAACTACATTGAGCACCAGGGCTCTGAAATTGGACGTTTGGTTGCTAGCACAGGGTTAGGTGCTCAGGGAGACTGTCCTAAATATAGGAACAGGATGGCCCAGGTTTGTGCGAGTTCCAAATATTTTCACCTTACAATGCTTCATACTTGCCATCTCAAGCTGTATGGCCTTTTACATCTTTGTAAGCCAAATATTACACACTCTCAGCAAATAATTTTTATTTTCAAAAAGCCTAGAATTCAGTGGTGATAATGATGATGATGATAATGATAATAAATCTCCATGAGTCCAGGCGATGATCATTTTAGTACATGAGGAAAGAATCCCTCACACATAGAATACAATGATGATGTTCCAGAATGGAACGACTCTTAAAAAATAATCAAAGCTCAGCTGTTGCCCTGCCTTAATGGACGGGCCACCTGGAACAGCAGCCAAAGCTAATTGTAGCCAGGAATTCACTCTGTGGAAAGGTGACAGGATCGGTTTTAAGTGTCAGACATTTGCTTTGACTAATACCACAATCCTGAGACATTCATCCATTTATATTGGTTAGAATTTATTTAACATCTAAACAAAAAAATTCTGGCAAATCCAACAGGCTCTTTTTTTGCACTCTTCTCAAGACCATAGTTACTACATTTTGCATTTTGTTCTTCTTTAGTAATAACCAAAGGGAAACCATTGTAATTTCTCTAAATATGCAGAGTTCTTTTATTTCCATACACATTTAGGGTGGAAGCCTTCAGCCTCTCAACCTGAGTCATATGATGTTGCTAATAAACTCAGGCTGTAGGATTTCTCTTTCCAGAAAGAGCTTGAGCTTTGCAGCTGGGCACCAGCCCATTACTAATTTGCTACTCCTTATCTCACAGAGATTTTCGCCTGCCTCAGAGCCAGTTTTCATTCCCAGGCACCAGGACCACACAGCTGCTACCCAACATCCATGAAGAGTTTCACAAAAGCATTCTTGTTTCTGTGGTTCCTGAGCAAGCAGTTATAAAATACGGCATCTTTCTTTTCCCAGAAATAAATGAGTGCTTTCTTCCTGACCAGGAAGCGCTGGTGGTTTTCTCCGTTTGCACAAAAGAAGTTGGTAATCACCAATCTCCGGTGAGGTCATCAACAGATTGTAAGCAAATAAGGAATTATTTTAAAGCATATATACATTTCTTTAAGTAAATGCAGGCAGGTTACATTCAATTTCATTTCAAAATGCTACCAAGAAGTTTTATATCTAAGGAAAATACTAAGTTACTTAATAGCTCCTAAATCAACATATTAACACAACTGAGTATGTGTGTGTGTGTTTCTACAATCATGCCAATATTGTATTTCCGTATGATAAATTTCTAAGAAATGTAGTTGCTGGGTTAAAGTCCATGCATATTTAAAATTTTGAAAGGTATCACTAATGCCAACTCTATTTTCAACCTAATATGTGACATGGGACAAATTTCTTAATATTTCTTTATCTGTTAAATGGGAATATGAATATTGCCAAATTCTTTGCTTTTTTCAATTTTTATCTGTTTTCTTTGTCAAGTGTTAAAACCACTGTAACATCAGTTTCATTGAATAAATTTGGAAGCTTTCTGTCTTTCCATAGGTTCCAAACAATATAAATATCATCAGAATTATATTTTCTTTGAAAGTAGATTTCCAGAATAGCTCAGGAATTAGGATCTCTAAGCGCCAATCTAGGGACTTGAGGATTTAAAAAAATAACACAATGTATGAATTTTTTCCTTAAAGAAATTTCTGTTGATCTGAACAAAATTAAGCTGAGGTGATAAATAGCCTCTGAGCATTAAAAACTCGTGACTTTGTTTCTAATAGGCAGGTTAGACATAGAATAACACATGCTCCATAATTTTCTAGAAGCAATATTTATTTTAAATCCTAAAATTCTATTCAGCCTCTATTTTCTGAATCATCATTTGCTGATAGAATTACATGAGCAGCTAGAGACTAAGATCTTTGTAATCAGTTGATTGTTAACAAAGATTCTCGGATAATAAAGTTTTACTAATACAAGAGCGGAGAGAAGAAAAGCTCGATTGGTCACCTGGAAGAAAAGCTTGTCAGAGCTGAAAGGCCAGGATTTGTGAAAGAGAATAAACCCTTAGCATCGAGTAATGGGACTAGGTCAGATGTTTCTGTCCTCGATAACTTATAACTGTCTTGTTTAACACTTGAAATGTGTGGAAGTCTCCTACCTAGGTTTTTAAAAGTCCAAGTCAAAAAAAATACGGGCTTTAAAAGAAGAATGCCTTCTTTTGAGGCATGGTATAGGCATTCATTTCTAAGCATTGTGTCACAAGACACACAATTGGCACAAGAAATTGCCTTCAGTCAGCACTTACCACTCTTTCTGTGTGGAAAGACCTATGTTTGGCAGAAGATCTTCAAAATTCAGGTAAGACACTTCCTCCTCTATGCCCAATTGAGTTAACAAAAAATCAATAAAAATGTCAGATCCATTTGTTATAAAGATGAACAAGATGGCCTGTTTCAACAAATGAGGTTTTGCTTTAGGTTTTGGCCATTGTTGAGGGCAGCAGTCTCCTTTGGTGTTGGAGTCTAGCTGCCCCACTTGTTCCGTCACTGGCAGTGCAGCTGTCCAGGGCCTCATGATCGTCTCTCTTTTCATAGCAGCAAAGGCAATGGCTGGAGGCCCTGGATGTGCAATTATTGCTAACCAACTTAGTTTTCTAGAGTTCTTTCCAGTCTCTGAATTAGGAATTTTATTATTTAGTAAAATGCACGTTATGAAATAACTTGTCTAAAGACCCGAGTCAATAAGCTAAGGAGAGATTTCCAATTTCCAATTTCACTTTCTGTTTGAGATTTTATATATATATTAATTTTATATATATATATTAATTATATATATATAATTTTATATATATATGTAAATATAAGTAAATTTATATAAAATATATATTATATGTGTGATGATATATATAAATGTATATATTTATATATATATATATATATATATATATATATATATATATATATATATATATATATAAAACTGTTAAGGGTATATGTATACCCACACATATCTAATAAGAATAGGTTGAGTTGAGTGGCTCTAAGATGTTACAGCCCTTGTTTCCTCCTCTTTAAAAGTCCATGCCTGTTCTAACCACAAGTCCCACAGCTCGAGACAGAGACCATGTATTATCCTTAGTTGCCTTTAGAGAACAGGAGCTGCAGGAGCTGCAGATGAATGTTTGTCAATAATCATGCTTTTAAAAAATATATTTCCTCATCCTTGGTTAGAATCCCAGATCTCAGTGGTCATGATCATATGAAAAGCTGGCATCTACTTGAAGCTGCCTAGGCTTTTAGCAACAGAGGCCACTGAGAACTGAGACCCTTCCCTGCGTCCGGGTCCCTGGGGCCATTGCAAGGGCATCAGTTTAGAGGGTATTAAACAGCAGGCAGCCCTGGTTTTCTCTTTGCTGAGTTGTTAATTGGAACTCAGACAAGCCTCTTTTCCTTCTTCCCATGGTGGTGCTCACCACATGCCATCATCGCCATTCTCTGAGGGGATAGGCTGAATTTCACCATCTCTTGCTTTCTCATCCCAGGAACAGCGTGCATAAGGTCTATTCCACCCTCCACTCCACAGCCTTAGACCAAATGATGTGTTTTTGAATAACGAGCCCACTCCACTCAACCCCCAGCCTGTCGCCAACCCCAGATTTTGATTAAAGTGCAGTCATGCCCGTGGAATTAGGAATTTGATTTTTTTTTAAAGAAGTTGCAGTGAGATACAAAGGCTGCTTCTCTTTCTCAACCAGATTTCCTCACTGTTGACATTTGCGTCTGCTCAGAGATATTCTCAGGCAGAAAATTCATGAGGCCAAATGAAAGGGGAAATTCCTCTGAGGGCTCCTGAATTGAATGTAAATTCTACTCTGATGTGGAAAATGAAATTGCTCTCAGTCATTCCCCTTGTCAGCATTCCAGAACCGGCCTTGTCATTAGAGCTGGCTGGTTCTGTCTCCTGTGCGCACATGCTCAAGGAAACTCAGAAATAAGTTACTGTATAACATCTAAGCTTCTTTTGTTTATTTCTTTTTATATAATATAAGTCAAGCAAAAAAATTAAAACTATGATAACTGTCTCTATGTCCTTTCTTTTTCCCCTTGCCTCACCCTTTCAAATGTCAGCCCCAATTTCTTGTTCTCAACCTTGATCTGATACAATGTGACATTCTCAGGGCCTGGAATTTGGTCTTTCAGAGCTGGTTCTGTTCCAAGTCCTCAGTGACCTTTCTTTACTTTCCTCATCACCCCCTGTCTGAGCTGCCCACAACTAAAGGAGACCTACAGCTCCCTGAGAGCAAGAGTGAGAGACAGAGAGTGACAGAGACAGAGAGTGACAGATTCAGAGAGAAGATAAAGTTCATTCAGGAGGTCCTTATCCATTCCAACCAACCGGGATGGCTGGTTCATGGATGAGTTCTTTTTTTCTCTTTCTATTCTTTGTGTTCATGTGCATGTATATGAGAGAGAGACAGACGGAGAGAGAGAGAGAGACAGAGTGTGTGTGTATCAGTAAGGCTTTCTGGGATGCCAGTTATGATTTTCATTCTTTAACATACATTCAAACATAAATAACATGGATAAATATATATTACTGCTGTCACTTTATGAGTGACAGAGACAATTAGGAATTAAGTAGAGGATATAGACCCCAAACCTGTCCTTACTTTATTTTATCATTAACTGGATAATAGCAAATACTTTTCCAATTGTGCTGTTTCTTTTCACGGCTGACACAGGAAGAGTAAAGGGCCCATCAGGGTGGATGCAGCTGTCTCCCCACCTGGGCATTGCCCCTCCTCTAAGATGGGTCTAGGCTGGTTGCATGGGGCTCATGCTGACAAGTCCTAGTCACACTGATGGGCAACTACAGTCACCTGATTCATCAGCCACATACAACTTTCTCAGACTCGGGTCTCTCATAAAGGGCCCTGTGTTGTCATAACAAAAGACTGGATGTACAATAGGTGGTAGGATCACTTCATAATACAGTTCTCTGGGCAGGAGATAAAGGAAGTGGGAGATGGAATCTTTGCAGGTATAGGGTCCTAACTGTGTCAGGAGGGAGAAGTCACCATGGCAAATGAGTGCTCAGATGCCCATGGGGTCCAGCTACCCAAAGTGGCCAATCTCCTCAGAGGCTATAATGTTCTTTCAAGGCAGGGAAAAGAGCTTTACTTTTAGAGTAAACTTGGTGTTGAACTTTGTGTCCCACGTCTCTCTCAGCCAAAGCAGAGGCTGAGGCCTATAAATGGCCTGCAGTCCAGTTTTCCTCTTAGAAACACTGGGTAGCTTTTTATTCTGCATCCAGAGGTGCCCTGAAAATGACTTTGGCAGTTCTAGTGCTCACAAATCAGTGACTCAGAGAAGAGTTCGAAATTTAACCCCACATTAAAAACTAGCAGATCTCTTAATGCTTTTGATTCTTTTTGGTTAAGAGGAGCCCAGAACAATTTTAAAATTCAACTTTATGGAAGGAGGTACAATTTGCAGACAACAATTCTACATATATTAAAGTCTACAATCCAGTGAGTTTTGACAGCTGTATACCCTATGAGAAAGATAGAACACTCCCATCACCCCCAAAAGATTCCACCTGCCTCATTGCTCTCCATCCCTCCCTCTGCACCTGCCCCAAGCAACTGCTGATCTGCTTTTTGTCACTAAAAGTCAGTTTGCGCTTCCTAGGATTTATATAAAGAAATATATATAGCATGAAACCTTTGGTTAACTGGCTAATTACACTCAGCATAATGACTTTGAGATTCACCCATGTACGAATCTATCAGTAAGTGCTTTGTCCTTTTATATGAGCACTACCCGTTATGCAGGCATACCTCATTTTGTCTATCCATCCACCTGTTGATGGACATTGTATAGTCCCCAGTTTTAGGATATTATGAATAAAGCTCCTATAAACATTTGTGTATAAATCATTGTGTAGACATTTCTCATGGATAGATACCTACTAATAGAATGGCTGGGTTATATAGTCACTGTATAGTTAAATTTTTAAAGAAATTGCCAGTTTTCCAGAGTGGTTGCACTATTCCAGTTGGCCGATATATTTGCCATCACTTGGTGTGGACAGACATTTTTCTTTATTCATCTCAGTGAGCATGTAGTAATGTCTCACCTTGATTTTGATTTGCATCTCCCTAGTGACTAATGATCTTGAGCATCTCTTAATGTGTTTGTTGGCCATTATATCTCTGCTTTCGAGATGTCTTCAAATTTTTTTCCTGATTTAAAAAAAAAATAGGTTATTTATCTTCTTCTCCGCCCCCATCCCACCCCAGACACCTCAAGTAATTGTTTTTTTGTATTTTATACAAAGTCTATAGTTGTCATCTGCAAGAGTTTCAGTTACTTAGGAATTCACTTCACCATATGAAAGCAGAATTCTTGGTAAATTTTGGAAACAAACTCCCACTCCCTGGCCCATGTGGGGGTGACTTAATTAATGGCTACATTAAGAGATACATCCTTTCATTATAGAAAAACAAATGAAATGATTTCATTTTATAAGATGGAAGTTTCAAAAGCATATGTTTTGCTTCTGGTCAATTATAACATCAAGGCAATCTTTTTTCCCAAGTAAAATATTGGAACACAGCTTTCTCCATGTTCTTTCATTATATTTTGAATTTTCTTTACATACTAATTGGTTAATGACTAGTAATTTTGAAAACAACTTGTTGCTTGAATTGAATCATTGACATAAATACAATGTATGTTTAGAGATAACTCAATTGATAAAAATAGATTTATTATCACAGGACCTGCTTTAATATGTATATAAACATTATTTTATTGGGAATTTAATTTAATTTTTTTACAGATTATTTTAAGCTTAATATTTTAATTCACAAAGGCTAAACATTATATCCACACCCTAGATTCAGCATTAATTTGTGTAATAAACCCTTTCTTTATCTATATTACTAACCCAAACTTTATTATAAGTAAAGTCTAAATGATCTTCAAATTCTAAATTAAAAGTCCAAATTCAGGAGTTTGGCAGACGTCAGATCCAAACACAGCCATCTTTGCCCACCACCCGGGACTCAAGTTGGAAGTTTTTTACCACAACTTGGCACTGATGGTACACATGTTTACATCTTGATTTTGAGTTTTCCACTTTCTATACCCTACTTTTAAAATTTGAAAATGCCTAATTAATTTTAGAAAGTAAAGTTTGTTGATTTATAAAGCCTGCCCTTTTCAAAAGCATGGTTTTGTTCACTGAATATTGATCGACCTTTTATTTCAATGCCAATCCAGGTATTAAATAGAAAGAAAGTGGAAATATATTTTTAACTCAAATTTATACTCTTATTGACAGGCTAGGTCCCGATGCAGACCAACTCACTGGAAAGAGAAAGATTGTTCATTCTTTGGCCTCTCATTTAGGCCTAAATAAGAAAGTGAGGGTTCTTTACATGTTTCCCCTAAGACAATATAAGTTTCTGTCTTGCAAATGAAGAGATTTTCCATCATTAAATTATTATAATGGATTAATTATGGTGTAGAGCTGACATCTCTGTACTAGTGAGCCAAGTTTCTATCCTCTGAGTATCTATCATATTCATGGAGATAATATTTTTATGATATTTTCTGATTTTTTTCCTCTGCCAGGCAATCAGTTTTTCCATAATTCTACCTCTCTATCATTGGAAACAAGTGAATAAGATTTATCTCTCAGGAGAAGGGATGGGACAAAAGATAGAGATGTCCTCGGGGAAATAAAGAGGGTATGATATAGGAGACGTTCCCACCAGATAGGAGTGAGATGTTCTTTTTGAGCAGAGAAGGAAGAGAGAGAAAGCTGGAGGCATTCTCTGAGTCTTAGAATAGTGGCCCAACACCCTGTCTGTTCTCCACACAAAGGTGAGTTGTGAGAGACTTTCCTGTACAGGCTAGGTGAGCTGAGGGACAGCTTTCCTATCCCTCATATGATGTCTGGGATGGCAGAGTAGCAGGAACAGAGAAGGGGTCTGGCCTTCTTGAAGGCACACCTGTGAATTCAGGTTATCCAGGTTTCTCGAATCCTATGTACAAGGGGTGGGAGATAATGAAGGGTTCACTTGACTGTCAAGGGCTTGGGTTGCTACAGGATATGAGGACTCTGGTGAGTAGACAGTGACACATGAAAGACCTTGCTTTTCAGCAGCAGTTGCCAGCAGGAAACCCAAAAGTAGAAGAAGCCTTGATTATCTGACACTAGAACCAGGACCTCAGGGACCAGACCAAGAATCCTTTAGTGGAAGCCATTCAGTTCCAGTGGCCAGATATAGATCAAACTCCTCCTAATGATCTAAGAGCTTGAACTTTGGATTCTTGTTACCCAAAGTGTGCATTTTTCTGGAAAAATGTGTTTCAGATCCTAAGAGGCAAGCTTACCTTTAACTGATAACCATTTCTAACTCATTGAGTATATACTGCATGCCAGTCCCTTTTCTGAGAGTACTCAGGACAACTCCATGCTGTTGGTGCTACTGGTACTACCCCCAGGTCCCAGACAAGCAACTGAGTCTTTGAGAGAGGGACCACTGAGTCTGTGAGTAGAGAAGGTAGTTGTGAGCAAGGATGCCTGCCATTTCTTAGACTGATGTAAGCCCCTCCTCCCGCCCCACTGGCTGCCCTCATGGGTGTGTTTACTTTCTCTTCACCAGATGTGGGGCCATTGAACTGGGTGTGGCCAGGCTTATCCACTCAGGGGAACATGTGCCTCTCAGACGACTGGGTCATGCATACCATTCAATCTGGTACATGACTTCCCAAACCTAGTTACTTCTCTCCCAGCAAAGGGACAGAGAGGGAGGCCATGCATGTGGAAGCAAATACATTACTTTTTAATTTTAGCTAATAATATAGAACACTAGTACCATCAAGCCATTTACTTTGGCTTCTAAAAAGCATCTAAAGTAACATGTTAAGTTAAAATTCCTACCTGCCTTCGGGTGCCAGTGTAAAATATCCATTAAATGACCAGGCTCAAGCAGCAGCTATCACCTCCCTCATTCTGAGTTCTCAAAAAAGTTCTCAACCACAGCCCTCTGCACAGACCATGTTAAAAAATAATTGAAAAATAAAATAAAATAATCGTAGCCTTCTCCTCACCCCCAACCCCAATCCTGGTAAGCAAACGAATTAGCAGCCAGTGAAACAGAACACCTGGGCACTGGTGGATGGGTGTGTTCTCCATCCACATTAGATTGAGCTGTCACTAAAGAGCCCAGCCACAGAGCGGGACTCAGGGCTCCCATGATAGACATGAGACTCAGACAAGAAGTTGATAGGAAGTGGGGCAACAGGAATCAGGGCACTGTGGCATGGCAACAAGCAAAGTTGTCTGCCCTTGGTCCTCAGTCCTCCCCTTTCAATTCCGGTCCAGGAAAGCTGCAGACCTGGCTTCTGTTATGAGCTGTTGTGTCCTACAAAATCTATATGTTAAAATTCTAAACCTTAGCACTTCAGAATGTGACTGTATTTGGAGATAAGGTCTTTGCAGAGGTGATTAAGGTAAAATTGAATCATATAGGTGGGCCCTAACCAACATGACTGGTGCTCTTATAAGAAGAGGAAATTAGGACACAGATACAGATTAAGGATGACCATGTGAGGACACAGGGAGAAGACGACTATATACAAGCCAACAAGAGAGGCCTCAGAGGAGACCAAACCTGCCAACACATTGATCTCAGACTTCTAGCCTCCAGGACTGTGAGACAATTATTGTCTAAGCTCCCTTAACTGAGCTGACTGATATATTTTCCCAAGCATGATCTTCAGTCACTGGTCTTCACCCCGAGCTCTGCCCTCAAATCTGCCCCAGTGCCAGCCTCCTGCCTTGGTCACAGCTCTGCCTTTCAGTCTTGGAGCCCTGTGTCCCTCACTGAGAAGGCCCCTCTCAGGGGTCGCATCCTTCTCTTTCCTCAAATGCCTCATCACAACTTAGCTCCAGCATCACCCTAACTCATCTATTATCTCTCATGTTTCTTCAGCAATGAAGAATAGCCTTTCCCCTGCCACACCAAGAAAGCCAAATCTGAAATTTCAGCTGTGAAAGAATGTAAGGATGAAGAGTCCTCTTTTGTAGTTTCCTCAGGACTTCTGCAGGACAGCAAGCAGGACCCAGCACCAATGCCACCCGCACTGCTTCTGAAAGCTTGTGCCAGGGTGCAGAAGCTCCCTGGTGAATAAAAGTTTTATAAACCTCATTTGCTGACCTCTCAGTGAGGTTTTAACAAAGCAAATACATGATAGAAAATTTCTGAAGTGCAAACATTTAACCGACCATCTCACCAAGACTGCTAAGACTTTTCAGTTCTTGATTTGTTTTTTATTGTGATTTAAAATGTTGATTGAAGAGGATTATCATCACCCAAAACTCATAGTTTACATTAGGATCACTCTTAGTGTTGTAACTTCTATGGTTTTTGATAAATGTATAATGACATGCCAATAACATTGTAGTATCATACAGAATAGTTTCACTGCCCTAAAAATCCTTTGTGCTCTGACAATTCCTCTCTCCCTCCCTAAACCCCAACCATGGCAAACACTGATCTCTTTACTGTCTCCATAGTTTTGCCTTTTCCAAGTGTCATATAGTTGGAATCATGTAGTATGTCGCCTTTCAGATCAGCTTCTTTCACTTAGTAATGTGCATTTAAGCTTCCTCCATAGCCCATTTCTTTTTTAGTGCTGAATGATATTCCACTGTCTGGATGTACCACAGTTTATTTCTCCATTCACCTACTGAAGATCATCTTGGTTGCTTCCAGTTTGGGCCGTTGTAAGTAAAGCTACTATAAACACTCATGCACAGGTTTTTGTGTGAACATATTTTCAACTCATTTGGCTGAATACCAAGGAATACAATTTCTAGGTTGTATGTTAAGAGTATGTTTAGTTTTTTTAAAAACTACGAAATTATCTTCCAAAGTGGCTGCACTATTGTGCATTCCTATCAGCAACAAGTAAATGTTCCTGCTGCTGCACATTTGGTGTTGTCAGTGTTAGCCATCCTAATAGATGTGTACTGGCATCTTATTGTTGCTTCAATTCGTAATTCCCAAATGATACATGATCTGGAGCATATTTTATATGCTTATTTGCCATCTATATATCTTCTTTAGTGGGGTGTCCACATCTTCTACCTGTTTTTTTTCATTTTCTTATTCTTGAATTTTAGAGTTCTTTTATATTTTAAATAACATATCTTAATCAGGTATGTCTTTTACAAAGATTTTCTCCTAGTTTCTTGGTCTTTTCATTCTCTTAGCAGTATCTTTTGCAAAGTAGAAGGTTGTTGTTTTGGTTTTTGTTTGTTTTTTGTTTTTTTTAATTTTAATGATGTCTAACTTATCAATTTTTTCTTTCACGGATTGTGCCTTTGGTGTTGCGTCTAAAAAGTCATCACCAAACTCAAGTTTACCTTGATTTTCTCCTATGTTATATTCTAGGATTTTATAGTTTTGCATTTTACATTGACATCTGTGTCCATTTTGTGTAAATTTTTGTGAAGGATATAAGGTCTGTATCTAGAGTCATTTTTTACACTTATATGTCCAGTTGTTCCATGATTATTTGTTTAAAAGCGTACCCTTTCTCCTAGCCTTTGCTCCTTTGTCAAACATCAGTTGATTATATTTGTATAGGTCTGGGTTTTCTATTCTGTTTCATTGATCGATTGGTCTATTTTTTTCACCAGTACCAGATGGTATTAACTATTACAGCTTTATAGTAAGACTTAAAGTCAAGTAATCTGTCAATCCTCCAACTTTGCTTGTTTTTTAATTAGACCATCAAAGGCATTCTTCATTTTGGTTATGTTTTCTTTTATTTCTAGAATTCCTTTTTCAGTCTTTCTTAGAATTTTCATCTCTCTGTTTACATTATTCATCTGTTTTACATGTTGTCTATCTTTTCTCTTAAAGTCCTCATTATATTAATTATACTTCTTTTAAATTCTCGATAAATTTTTGATAGTTCCAAACTCCCTGCCATATCTGAATCTTGTTCTGATGTTTTATTTGTCTTTCCAAAGTCTGTTTTTTGGCTTTTAGTATGCCTTGTAATTTTTCGTTAGAAGCAGGACATGATATACCAGGTAAAAAGAATTGTGGTAAACAGGCTTTTAGTAATGCGATGGTGAGATGTGAGAGCAAGGAGAGTGTTCTATAGTCTTACGATTAGTCTTAGTCTTTTAGTGAGTTTATGCTCTTGGGCTATGACCTTCGACAGCGCTTCTCAGTTTCCCAGCTCTCACCCCTTTACGTGAGTCAGGACAGCTAGACAAGGTTTGGGTTGGTGTTTCCCTTCTCCCACGTGAAAGGTGGGAGGGGTGCTGAAGCTGGGTATTTCCGAGCCTCACCACCTAGGGAAAAACCCAAGTTGGTCAGGCTCTGATGAAATATCTTCTTTTGGGGACAGTCTTTGTTAAGAACAGAATACTCTAGGCATATTTCCAAAATAGTCAGTTTTCCACTCCCCCTTCTGGAAGCATGTGGGGATTTTCCTCTGCTCTCCACCCTGAAAACCTAATGAGGCTCCTAGAGTTAAAACTTGGAAAATTTTGCACCCCCACTTCACTCCTGCCACTCAGTTAGGCCTCCAGGAGATTTTATCTCTCAAGCTAGTCCATGCTCAGGCTCCAACAATTAGTCAATTACATTTGAAGAATTCCTACCTGATGCTGGTTCCAGAATGGTTTCTAGGTTGCATCTGCTCCATGGAAACTGTAATTCTCTGTATCTGCCTATCTCTCCAGTTTTCAGGGTAGTGGGTTGTCCTGTGACCTCAATTCTCTGAGAAATTTTTAAAAAGTTGTTGGTTTTCAGTTTTTCAGCTTTATTCATGGTGTGAAGACGAGAGTGGTGACTTCCAAGCTCCTTACATGTTGAACCACTTCTTCTAGTATTTTTAACAATTTAAAAAAATTAAAATCTTTGATCTATCCAGAATTTTTGTGTAAACTGTGAGTTATGGATAGAGTTTCATATTTTCCAGATGGTCCCCCTATTTGTACAAAAGCACTTATTGAATAATTCATCATTTTTTCTACCTATGAAATGCCAGGTCTACAATCTAGTGAATTTTCACAAATCCATGGAGCTATCTCCCAACATTCTATTCTGTGGTATTGATTCATAAATGTATGCACCAATAATATCAAGCCCTTTTAATTACCAAAGCTTCATAACATTTGAATTTTTAGTAGGTTAGTCTCTGCTCATCATTTTTGTTTCTCACATAATTTTCCCTCTCTACTGTTTGATTTTCTTTTCTAATGATCTTCAAAATAATTTTACAGTTTTTCTCATAGATTTCTGACATTTTTAGTACAGTAATTATTTTTCCTTATATTTTAGATAGATTTCTTTCTTCAATTTAGCTTTTCCAATCAATTGTTGCATTTATACACAGTTGTAAAATTGTATATATTAATTTTGTTCCAAGTCATGTTATTGAATTTTTTGTTGTTCATATAATTTTTTTCAGAGAATACTCTCATTTTCCAGGTATATAATGAATTAATACATAAAGCTTAATTTATGTATTAATACATAAAGTTTAATTTATGTAAAACTAATCACGATTTCATTTCCACTTTTCTAATTTTTCTACTTCCAAGTTTTTACTAGTACTTCTAATTCTATTGACTGGTACTTTTAAAACAAATCCAAATAATATTGATAAAAGTGGTCATTCTTATCTCCTTATTTAATTTAATAGAAGTACTTTCCAATGAAAATTTGCTGTTGTTGCCTCGAGGTTGAAATAGGTATATTTTATCTAATGTTGAATATATATATATATATAGTATTTTATTAAGTAGTTTATCATAAATAGATACTAAATTTTATTGAATGCCTTTCATCATACAGAGAAATAAGCACATACTTTTTCAACTTAACTTTACTAACATATTAACTATATTAATAATTTTCTATTGTTGGGTCACTCTTACATTGCTAAAATAAAATATGCTTGATCAGGGCAAATTACTATTTTTATTTGTTGCAAGTTCTAGTTACTAATATTTTATTTGTTAATTTAAAATCAATATTTTTAAATGTCATTGGTCCATAATTTTTTTTGTGTCATATTTGTTGAATTTAATTACTACACTTATACATATTACTTGGAAACTTTCCTTCTAAGTTCTAGAACAGAACCATTTAATAGCATTAGAACTGTTTTTCTACACACATTTGGTAGAATTCCTTGTGAAAACAACTGAACCTAGTGATTTCTGAAGATTTAACTTACAACTTTTTCTATTTCCACTCTGGAAGTTAGTCTCTTTATATTTTTCAAGTCTGTTTAAGTAAATTAGATATTCCTAAGAAATTATCTATTTTACCTTGTTTTTTTTCAATTAAAATGTTGAGAAGACATAAGCTTCTAGCCAAGATAAAATAACAGATACCAGATTTTAACCCTCTACACACAGATATACAACTAACGAATATATGAGACAGCTGTTTTCCAAACACTGGACATTAGGCAGCAAAGGACAGCAATCCCCAAGAGTCAGGAAACAAATGAAGTGAGTCAAACAATTGCCTTAGCCTACTGCTAGAATAAAGTTTTCAAGTTGGGGGCTCAAGGAGAAGCAATCCAAAGAAAGACCAATAATCTCGCAAGTTGAGGAAATGGAGCCAAGAGTCTGGGAGACTAAGGTGGTTAGCGGTCACAGGACAGAGTACTGGAGAAGAGAAGTGCATAGGGAGAGAAACTTGGTTTACCTCGAGTGTTCAGCTGAGTACTGATTAGCAAAGATGTGTGAAGAAACTACTTGAGTCAGGAAAAAACCACCAAAGAGAATTAGATGAAGCAGTGCCTGAAATACACATCTATGTCCAAGAATTAAGTCTGTTCTTATCAGCAAAGCTGGAAAATCTTATTTTTCATGAAAAACAAAACACGCAAAGAAAAAATAATAATTTTTAAATGAGCAGGTCATCAGTGAGCTATAGGACAACTTCAAGCTGGAGTTGATAACATTTGATAACATACTGGCCAAATATTTACCAAATTTGATGAAAACACAATCACGAAAAATGTAAAACATCAAGGCACATTATTATGATATTGCTCATAGCCAATGATGAAGGGAAAATGATAAAATCAGCCAGAGGGAAAAAAGACAGTATATGTACAGAGGAATTTAGATGAGAATAACAGAAGTTCTTGTCAAAAATAACACAAGTGAGAAATCAAGGCAGTAACATCTTTAAAGAACTGAAAGAAAAATTCTGTCAACTCAAAATTCTATGTTCCATGAAAATGTCTTTCAAAAATTAAGACAAAATAAAGACATTTTAAGACATATAAACTTAAAGAATTCACCCACAACAGATCTGCATTATAAATAATGGTAAAAGATGCCCTTCAGGCAAATGAAGCAGAGGGAAAAACAGATCCATACAAAGGAATAAAAAATACCAGAATTGGTAACCGATGGGTATGGGTAGCGATGGGTAGCGATATAAGGTTTTGTTCTTATTATTTAAATATATTTAAAAGATAATTGACTCTATAAACAAAATAAATAATATTCTACGATGTTTATTAATTATGTAATTAATTATGTAAAATGTATGACAATAATAGAGCAAATTTGAGGATGAGAAAAATAGAAGTATACTATTGTTAGGTTCTCATACAATATGTGAAGTGGTATAATAGCACTAAAAACTGGTCTGTAATAAGTAAAAGATGTATATGAGAATTTAAAGCAACCACTAGAATAACAAAACAAAAGTTATAGGTAATAAAACCAACAAATAAAATAAAATGAATCATTAATCCTGATAATTAATTATAATCGTGGAATTATAATAATCCAATTAATAAATTAATCCTCCCAAAAAAGCTTTTAAAAACAGGGGAGTAAGACATAGGGGTCATCCATATCAATCACATTAATGTAAATGGTCTAAATACCCCAATTAAAGGGCAGAGTTTATCAGAGCGGATGCAGAAGCAAGACTCAACTATATAATGCCCATAAGAAATACATATAAAATGTAAAGACACAATAAATTAAAAGTAAATAATGGAGAAAGATATACCATGCAAACACCAATCAAATAAAACTGGAGTTGCATATATTAATACCAGAAAAAGTAGATTTCAAACAAAGGAAATAATCAGAGATAAAGAAAAAACTGACCGTATTGGGTTTTTGGATTTTTTTTTTTGGAATATTTCATTTATTTGAAATATGATATTGAAGGAGAGCTCTGTGGATAAATTGAACCACCAGAAAGATGAACAATTGGCTTCTAGACTAAAATAAGCCTGAAACATTGCTAGAGTTAAAAACATTACTTCTGGCACATCATGACAAGGCAGTTTTTTAGAAAAAAAATAATTCTAGAAAAAAATAAAAGGTAGCAGGGAAAGAAGAAGACAAGTTGACTCCATAAAAGAAGCCATAGGCATGAGTCTGAGAGGGGCTGTTGAGAATAAGACATTATGGACATTACTTATCATAGAGTCGCCAGGGGTCACAGCCAAATCAACAGCATATAACACACACAGAAAGAGATTTCATAATGGCAATGGCGTTGATTTGTCAAGAGGGCATAATAATCCTAAATATCACCTAATAATAGAAAATCAAAATAATTGAAGCAGAAACTGATATAACTGCGAGAAAAAAATATATAAATTCAAAGGTATGGTTAGAGAATTTAGTAACCCTCTCTCAACAACAGATAGGTAGTCAAGAACTCAGAAACTCAGAACTCAGTATATTTGAACAACGCTATTATCTAACTTGACCTAGTTGATATTTAAGGTAAGGGACACTCCACAAAACAATAGCATAAATTACATTATTTTCAAATGTACACATAATATTTACCAAGATAGGTCAAATTTTGAACTATAAAAAAATTTCAAAAAATGTACCATGTTCCAAGCTATACACAGTTTGTGCTCCACACATAATAGAATTAAATTTAGAATCAATAACAAAAAGATCTCTGGAAAGTCCTTCAAACATGTGGAAACTATAACAACACATTTATAAATAAACCGTAGCTCAGATAAGAAATAAAACTAGACAATATTTTAAACTGAATGAAAATAGAAACACAACAAATCAAAATTTATGAGATGTCACTAGAGCATTTAGGGAGAAATCTGGAACACTAAACATCAATATTAGAAAACAAATCTCGAACTTAAAATCTCAGCTTCCACATCAAGAGTAAAAAAAAGAAAAGAGCAATTAAGCCCAAAGTAGAAAGGATGTAATAAAGGTCAGAGTGGAAATTAACGAAACAAAAAGCAGAAAGGCAATAGAAAAATAATCAACAACATCAAAAACTGTTTCTTTAAAAAGATGAATAAAATCGATAGACATGAAATAAGATTGATCAGGAAAAAAGAGGGAAATTACAAATTATCAAAATCAAGAGATAAAAGTGTTATCACATCAGAATTAAAAAGATAATTATGACAATAAGGGAATATTATGAACAATTTTATGCCAATTAATTTGACAACTAGATGAAATGGACAATGTCTTTGAAAGACACAAACTACCAATGCTCATTCACGACATAGATAAACTGAATAAATTCAAATTAACAAAATTTAATTTGTATTTAAAAATCTTCTCACAAACACACATGAAAAATTTCCATTACCAAGTAGCTTTGATGGTAAAATTCTAAAATATTTAAGGAAGAAAAACTTACAATTCTACAAAAATTTTTTTCAGAAAATTAAAAAGGAAGGAATCCTTCCCAACTTATTCTGAGACCAGCATTATTCTGTCTTCAAAACCAGAAAAGATATTAAAGAAAAGGTAGTACATACCAATTTCCCTCATGGGTATAGATGCAAAAATTCTCAACAAAATTTTAGCTTATCTGACAAGGTACCAAAGGCAAAAGATGTTTTATCTAAGTGGGGTTTATCCCAAGAATGCAAGGTTGGTTTAACATTCAGAAATTAATCAATGTAATTCATCATGTTAACAAACTGGAAAAGAAAAATCATATCATCGCCTCAATACATACAGAAAATGCATTTGATAAAATCCAACATATATTCAAGATGAAAGCTATTAAAAAACAAAGATTAGAAAGGCATCCACAGATGACATGCTAATTACTGGTGAAAGATGGATGCTTTCCTCCTGAGATCAAAATAATACACTGCTATTCAACCTGGGACCGGAGTCTCTACCTAATGTAAACAGGCAGGAAAAAGAAGTTAAAGCTATTTATATTGGGGAAAAAAAGTAAAATTGTCTTTATTTGCCTATGACATAATTATCTATGAAGAAACGACGGAATCTACACAAAACCTGATAGAACGAGCAAGTGAGTTTAGTAAGTTTCCAGAATACAAAATTAATATACAGAAATCAATTGTATTTCTATGTACTCAATCAAACAATTGAAATTAAAATTTTAATAATGTCATTTGCATTAGCATGAGATATTTAGGGATTAATCTGACAAAACAAGTAAAAGAACTATAAACTGTAAAATATTATTGAAAAAATTAAATAAGATCTGGATAAAATATACCGTATTCATGAGTTGAAAGACTCAGCGTTAATATATCAATTTGCCACAAATTGATCTATAGAATCAATGCAATCCCAATTGAAATTCCAGTAGTCTTTTCAAATATTTGATAATTAAGTCTAAAATTCATACAGAAAGGTAAAAAATACCTACAATAGCCATAACAACATTTAAAAATAAGAATAAATAAAAATAATACTACCTGATTTCTAGGTTATGATGTGCTTCTAGTAATCAGCTTCTAGTACATGAGCTTCTAGTAGATTTGTTGAAAATATAGACCCAAAAAAAGCCAAAGGAATGGAAGAGAGACTCCAGAAATATAGCCACACTATATACACAACTGATTTTGACCAGGTTTCAAAACTAACTTGGAGAAATAATAGCTTTTTCATTGCATAGTACTGCAAGAATTGAATATCTATACTTAAAGATGACTTGAGCATGCTTTTTATAGCCTGTTGCAGTGTTACAAGTGGAGATAAATTTCCACTTCAAAGTAAAAACATTGTTTTCCCTACAAAGTAAAAAGATGATGGGAATGTGGGGTTGAAAAGAGTCATTAGGCCATCAAACCAACCCAGGGCCTTGAATCTTTGATAGATACTTGCAAGTGTCATTAAGTTGACACAAAGAAAAGAGAAACAGAGAATAATGAAAATAAAAACACAAAGTCTACAGTTTCAAAATAACTTTATTTTCAGAAGTTTGTATCTGGTGTCATAAATATTACAGAGGAAATAGGAGGTTTGTGGCTTATCAAGATTCAAAGAACTTCCAGAACTGGATGCCTTTTTGTTGGAGGTTGTTGATAAAACTGAAGGTAAGTTGTCAGCATGACCCAGTGCCTTAAAGTTCACTTTCCCCAAAGTGGTCCAAAGAGCCCAGTTTCATAGTGTGACCCTGGTCTAACCTAGAATAACAGTCTAGACTGTGAGAAGCTCTTGTTTTCAGCTGTCTTGTTTCTGGCAGAGAAATTTTATTACAGGGATGGCCTCAGACTTCATCCAACCCTGACACTCACCAGGTTCATTAGCCAAGTTCAAAAGGAAGATGCTATTATCTGCATTTTACTGAGGAAACTGGTCTACCCAGAAAATGCACTTCATGCCTCCTGGCTCTGTCTGCCTCTCAGTTTGGAAGTAAACCACATGGCAACTACAACACTCTCAAAAGAACCCCCTCTGATAAAAGTGAGCTCAACTACTCCTCTGCAATGAAAAGAGCCACAGCTTTGCAGGAGCCTACTGGTGTTGATCAAGGGAGCTCAGCCTGAGCTGAGCCACACAGAAAACAGAGCCCAGGACTTGTCACCTGACTGGGTCACCAAATGGGGTCTCTTAAGTACCCTCACTAGATCCCATATTCCATGGCTACAATTCTCAAGGCTACAGTAATTTATCCTCCACAATGTATCCTGAAATCTTAGAAATTACTCCATAGCCAGACTGGTTAAAAGTCATAAAAATAACAATGATTAGATAAAAATATCTGGTTCAGGTTCTTTGAGAAACATTCCAAATGTGCCGAGATCTCAATACAGAAAATTAATGCAATTAACAGAATTGAGAGTGCCAAGGTGCTTGAATCTTAAGGAAAGGGAAAAGTGGACTGAGTCCCAGTCCTCCTTTATTTCTACCTGGGAAACTACAAAGTGGTTTAAAACGAGGAGGCTCTTTGAGATCTTATAGAAGCAAACATAAACTCTGTGTCCCATAAATAACCGAAACCAGATATTTAATTTCTTAGGGGAGGTGGGAGGAGAGAGGAGTGGATAATAGTAGGTAAGGGAAGGAATGGAGATTGGGTTTTTTAAAATTTTTATTTGATGAGGTGGACGAATAGGAGACAGATGTCCTGAATCATTTCATTAAGAATAATGATTTGGATTTATAGGGTGGCTTTCTTCTGAAGATCTAAAGACGTTTTCATACCTACTATTTTCTATTCACAGCAACCTGACAAACAAGATACTGTTGTGAAATAAACATCAAATGCAGAAACATTGCCTAAAGAAAAAAAGAAAATTCTTACAGACCCACATGTAGGAGCAGCACTGCCTAGCTGGAGGCCAAGGAGAGCATAGGGGCTGTGCAGCAGACTTCACTTAGGCAGTGCTGCAGGCACTCACAGACCTACATACTTCCTTGTTTCCACCAGAAGAGGCTGGGCAGGTGCAGAAGAACTTCCTTTTCCCAGGAATCTTTTTCAATCCCCTTTTCAAAACATAGACTTTTAGCTAAGATCAAGTGTAAAAAATTGACTTTATGTTAGAGCAGTTTTAGGTTTGCAGCAAAACTGAGAGGAAGGTATAGAGATTTCCCATATAACTCTGTCCCCAGACACCACCTCACCACTATCAACATCCCCCACCAGAGTAGAAGGTATGTTACAATCAATTAACCTACAATGACACGTCATCACCTAAAGTTTACCTTAAGGTTCATCATTGGTGTTGGACATTCATGGTTTTGGACAAATGTTAATTGACACATATTCACCATTATAGTATCATATAGAGTAGTTTCATTGCCGCAAAAATCCTCTGTGTTCCACCAGTTTACCCCCACCCACCCACAAATATCTCAACCCCTAGCAGCCATTCACATTCATTGTCTCCACAGTTTTGCCTTTTCTAGAATGTCATAGAGTTGGAATCATACAGTAGGTAGACTTTTCAGATTGGCTTCATTCACTTAGTAATATATATTTGAATTTCCTCCATGTCTTTTCATGGTTTAATAGCTCATTTCTTTTTAGTGCTGAATGATATTCCATTGTACCAGATAAAATGGAATATTTATCCATTCATCTACTGAAGGTTATCTTGGTTGCTTCCAAGTTTTGGCAATTATGAACAAAGCTGCTATAAACATACATGTGCAGGTTTTTGTGTGAATATAAATTTTTCAGCTACTTTTGGTAAATACCAAGGAGTACAATTGCTGGATCCTTTGGTAAGAGTAGTTTAGTTTTGTAAGAAACAGGCAAATTGTCTTTCATTTTGGATTCCCATTAGCTGTGAATGAGAGTTCCTCTTGCTTCAGCTGTTTTTTACCAGGCAGGCCTAGGCAAGGACATATTAGCACTAGGATAAGCCAAGAGGATAGCCTCTCCTTTGAGCTGTACTTGCTAAGTCACTACCTGGAAGCAATGCCTGGGTTTCGCACCTGTTCATGTTTGCTGGGGCTAGGGAGTCCATGAGCAAGTGTTTGAGGTCCTAAATCAGCAGTGAGGCACAGTGCCACCTCTGGGGACCCGAGAACATGGATGATTTGTCCTTCGGCTTCACTTATTTATTCAAATATCAATAAGACAGAGCAACTAATATGTATCAGACACCCCTGTACCTTATCAGTCTCACCACCACTGCTCCCCACCTCCAATCTTAGCTTTTGACTGATGAGGAAATACTACTGGTTGTGATGTCATTTAAACTAGAAAGGTCACCTGCCAGGCAAAGAACAGGGAGGTGTCATGACATGGCTCATTGCCTGAACCTTACAGAGGGCCGTAGTACTCAGCTACACTTTCACAGCAATATTTGTCATGTAGCTGTGGACACAGAAGCATAGAAATTTAAAAACCTGAACACACAGAATATTCTATAGGACAAATAACATGTTTCCTCCAAAAAAAATATATAAACATATAAATTAAAAAAGAAGAGAGTTGCTTTTAGAATAAAAGAGAATTAAGTGACCTAACAAGCTAATGCAATGCATAGCCCTTGTTTAGATCTGGATTTTAAAAGCCAAATGTAAAATGGATTTTAGAGATAATCAAGGAAGTTTGAATATGCTCTGGGCATTAAATAATATTAAAGAACAATAATTAGGTTCAGATTATGATTATAACAATTAGAGGTGATAACATCATATCTGTTATATTAAAGAATAAATGTTCTTTCGGTTTAGAGATGTACAGCAAAGGATCTAGCAGTAAAGACATTTACAGTCCATTATTTTCTCTAATAAACTTCAACAAATACAAACAAACCAACAAGTCCAGCTTATAGATCCACAGTTCTCAAACTTTGTCCAGCGCCATGGTGCCCTGGAAGGACGTTCAACACAGACTGCTGGGAGTCCAGAGTTTTTGTCCCTAGGGCTGGGGTAGGGCCTAGAATTTGCATTTCTAAGGAATTTCAGCTAATGCTGGCTCTGGGGTTCATATTCAGAGAACCACTGTATAAATGAAACAAAAATGCAAATGCGGATAATTGCTGAAGCTGCATTTGGGGTCCATGAGGTTCCCTTACACCACTCTCTCCACGTTTGTGTGCTCGAAATAGATGTTTTTTAAACATTTTTAAAATAACCTAATTTTTACACCCATTTAGAGTTGAAAACACATTGACAGTTCAGAAATGAAATTTTTGCCAATGTCTTCCTCTCCCCAAATCTGTCTTCCTCTCCCCAAATCTTCTATGAGAAATCAAATACCAACCCAACCACTAAGAGTCATTCTCCTCTCTCCTCTCACCCTTTGACAGATATTCTGGCAAGAGTGGCACTGTCACAAACACACCTTGAGAGGAAATGAGACCAGGTGGAGTGGTCTCAGCAATTCGTCACAATGGGAAAACCCATGTTTAAATAATATAACTTAATAATAACCCATGTTTAGATCAGTATGCTGTTGGAACATTTAATACTGTTTCGTGGTGCATGACAGAAGCCCACTGGCCACTTCCCCCATCTTCTGTTTCCAGGGGACAAACACACACACACACACACACACACACAATAATGGTGGTTTCAACAAGAAAAATGTTTGTTTCTCTTTTCTTTTGGGCCTCTTGAGCTGGCCAAGAGCCAGCCCCGACTCTACCAGTCTCACGGCCCAATGTGGCAAAGAAGGTGAATGAGACACGGTGAATTTGTAAGATCCTTGAGGTCATGAGCCACCCACCAATGTCCCTATCTGGGGTCCACTCCATCCGCCATGGGGCAGAGAGGGCCTGTGTGTAGTCAGAAGGGGATGGATGTACAGGAGAGGCCGAGCTCTCTGCCTGGGGTATATGGCCAGCAAAAAATGTCATGAGAGGACCACATTTCCTCTCTTACACTCAAAGCTTTAAGACCTAGCCTTTGAAACCAGTCCTGGCCATTCCATCAAGTCTCTTGTAAAGTCCTGCTGTCCTGTTCAGAAAAAACAAATGAGACAAGAAGCAGCACCACACCATCCATTAGCAGAGTGGGATTTGAATTCTGGTCTCCCAAGCAAAAGAAGCGAGAAACCCATCACCTGTTCAGTGACAAAATTCCCTGGTGCTGAAGGCAGGCAGAGACAGGCCCCATGCTTGGCCTTTAGGAAAAGCAATCATGAGTTTACATTTTCTCTCCATCTAAAGTGGGTTAAGTTGGCAATTTCAAAATAATCTATTTCCTGCAGTTTTGCCTACCTAAAAGTAGCTTACACTTTAGCATATAAAATCCCTTTTGATATAGATATCTTGATCCCCTTCGAGGAGGAAGTCTGCAGTTGACTTAGGGTTCTCCTGCAGGTAGCAAATCCTCCAGGCTCATATGGTAGATACCCAGCCATCCAGGGATGTGGTCCCTGCTCTGATGCCATTTGGAAGAAATTCTCTACTTTGTTCTGCAAGTAGAATTTGTCTTATGGCCTTAGAGATTATTATTTATTTAAAATTAAAATTAGATAAGATATACATATGCTTTGCAGAAAAATTACCAAACATAGCTAAAAAAAATATCTCATTTCTTCCATAAGCTCTACTAATTATATATGTGTATGGTGGTGGGGAGGTGTCACTGTGAACACATTACTAGGTATATTCTGCTTTTTTGTATATATACTACTGATTTTAATTTAAAAAAAAACTTGAAACAAACCCTCAGTGTTCAATATTTTTTACATCCTTAAAGAAAGACTTTGAATAATTGAGATTAAGGAGACAAAGCCTTGGAAAGTCACACTTTGACTCCACTGGGTAATTAGTGATGTCAGGTTTGAAACACAATTCGAGGTATTCCGACAAAACCACACTCAGCTCAGTGGAAACACCATTCCCCTGCCACTGGCTCTGGGGTGGAGGAGGGGGTGAATAAAACCCCACGAATCTGGAGGACAGTTGGCCAGAGTGCTGACTCTCCTCATGGTCCTCTCCAGAAAGCCACCCCTACCCCATTTTCAGGGTAATTTTCCTAGGAGAAAGCCTGGACGAGCTGGGCTCTGCCTGTGTTTTCTTGTTCTTTCCCCTCCGCTTTCATGTGGAGAGGGAGGTTCAAAGGCACCGTGGAAGGAGAGTCAAAGGCAGACTTCAGGTCCAAGCTTGCCTGCGCCCCAGCCCACAGGGAACCAGTGAATGTGGGGGAGGGGGTAGCCAGGGGAATGGTGAGACAGAGGGCCCACCATGGGAAGATGAACTGTGCTGCGTGCAGCCCTTGTGCAGGGAACAACAGAACCCTCTCCTTATAAGGGGTGGCCAGCTTTCAGACCAGACTAACCCACAAGCTCTTTTTAAATCATACCACGTAGAGGAAATGACATTACAATCACAGAGTAGATCAGTAAAACGAACATGCATGTGGTCAAGCCAAGGAAACTAGCCACACATACAACTATGTCTGTAATAAGATGAGGCTCAACTTTATAACAACAAGCAGGAAATAGAGATTTTGAAACCCCACATTTGGAGGCAGAGGCTGGGACTGAAACACAAAGCATGTTGGACGGTTATCATTCCCTCCTTACCCAGATAGTGACCAGTTTCTGCCCTGTGTCCACTCTATGGGGAGCAAAGATGGAGAGAGAGATAGGGATATGGGTCACCTGCTGGACTGGTGGCTCCAGTGAGCAGCCCTCCCAGGACCCATGTCCTTAGGTAGCTCTTACGCAATACCCAAGTATACATTCTGAGTTACTGAAGATTAGGACTCAGCATATAAATTTGGGGGAGGGACCCAATTCAGCCCATAATACTCAGGAAAGCGGCATCAGAGGCAGCTGGAGACATTGCATGATGCAAGCACTGAAAACCTCTTGGTGGATCTGCCACGTACACACCCAGAAGCTCTACGGGGGCCCTTTGCACAACTAGACCCCTTCTTTCTCTGCTGTTGCCTTGGAACAAATAAACTGCAAGAGCTTACTTAAGTGTGAGGTTATAAATGACCTTTTTGGGACAAATAACTCTGATGGCCCTTCTCCTTGACCTTTGAGGTTTACCTGCAATTTCATGACTTAGAAAATTCATAGGCAAGAGTCGAGCAGGCTTCTAGCTCACAAGAGGAAAGGTTTTATTTTTTTACATCTTCAGAGACTGTGGGGTGCATTGACTAGCCACCTTTGCGTCTGCTTTTTATCTGTCTCACACCTATTTCACCACATTTTATCTGAGAAAATGTAAAAACAAATTAAAACCTCAATCTTCTGACCACTTGTCTCACTTGAATCCAATCTACTGAACATAATGTATAGGTTATTTTTCAATCATATACCTAAAATTATAAAGTGGAAATCTCTGAGAATACTCAACTTATTTGCCTAATAGAAGAACTGAAAACTAACATTTATTTCAAGTAATCATGGTTGAATGTGGCTCATTGATTTTTTTTTTTTTGTATGTACACATGATACTTCAAGGTCATAGATACTTCAAATCCCAAACTCCAGATAATCTCTCAAAACAAAGTACATAAAAAGAGCTTCCCCCCACCCCAATTTTTAGCTATGCTAAAGGATCTCCCTGTCTCTCAGCACATTGCTATTATTCTCTCTTTTTAAATGAATTTATTTATTTATTTTAATTAGTTTCAAGTATACAATATATTGGTTAGACATTTGTATGGTTTATAAAATGATCCCCATAATTGCTCCTTCTCTCCTCTGGTTTTCCACCTAGCCAATATATTAATGTTAATTGCATTCTCTATGCTGTGCTCCCCATCCCCATGACTATCTATCAACTACTAATTTGTACTTCTGTAACCTTACACCCCATTCTCCCAGTTCCCCAACCCCTCTCCTCTCTCTCTGTCAACAAATTGTCCACTATATTCATAAGTCTGTTTTTGATTAGTGTGTTCTTTTTGTTCCTTAGATTCCACATATAAGTGAAATCATATGGTATTTATCTTTCTCTGTCTGACTTATTTCACTCAGCATAATAACATCTAGGTCCATCCATGTCATTGCAAATGGTAAGATTCCATTTTTTTAATGGCTGAGTAATAGTCCATTGTATATAGGAACCATAATTGTTTTATCCAATCATCTGTTGATGGGCATTTAGGTTGCCTCCATATCTTGGCTATTGTAAATTGTGCTGCCATGAATATTGGGGTGCATAGATCTTTATGGATTATTGTTTTGGTTTTCTTTGAATAAATATCCAGAAGTGCAATTGCTGTATCAAAAGTTATATCTATTTTTTTAATTTTTTGAGAAACCTCCATACTGTTTTCCATAATGGCTGTACCAATTTACAATCCCACCAACAACGTATGAGGGTTCTCTTTTTTTTGCATCCTCGCTAACACTTGTTTTTTGATTTACTGATGATAGTCATTCTGACAGGTGTGAGGTGATATCTCATTGTGGTTTTAATTTGCATTTCTCTGATGATTAGCAACCTTGAGCATCTTTTCATATGTCTATTGGCCATCTGCATTTCCTCTTTGGAGAAGTATCTGTTCAAGTCTTCTACCCATTTTTTAATTGGATTGCTTATTTTTGTTGTTGCTGAGTTCTATGAGTTCTTTATATATTTTGGATATTAAACCCTTATCAGATGTATGCTTAGTGAATATCTTCTCCCAAATAGTCGGTTGTCTTTTTGTTTTGTTGATGGTTTTCTTTGCTGTACAAAAACTTTTTACTTTGATGTAGTCCTATTTGTTTATTTTTTCTTTTGTTTCCCTTGCCCAGGGAGATATATCCAAAAAGAAATTCCTGTTAGTAATATCAGCAAGTTTACTGCCTAAGTTTTCTTCTAGAAGTTTTATGGTTTTGGGTCTTACGTTTAAGTCTTTAATCCGTTTTGAGTCTATTCTTGTATTTGGTGTAAGAAGGTAGTCTAGCTTCTTTTTTTCCTGCATGTATCTGTCCAATTTTCCCAACATCGTTTATTGAAGAGACTGTCTTTACCCCATTGTATATTCTTACTTCCTTTGTCATATATTAAGTGAGTGTATAGGCGTGGATTTATTTCTGGGCTCTCTATTCTGTTCCATTGATCAATGTATCTGTTTTTATGCCAGTACAATGCTGTTTACATTACTGTAGTCTTGTAGTATAGTTTGAAATCAAGAGTGTGATGCCTCCAACTTTGTTCTTCTTTCTCAAGATTGCCATGACTATTTGGGGTCTTTTATGGTTCCATATAAATTTTAGGATTATTTGTTCTAGCTCTCTGAAAAATGCCATTGGTATTTTGATAGGGATTGCATTGAATCTGTAGATTGCTTTGGGTAGTATGGCCACTTTAATGATGTTAATTCTTCCTACACATGAACACAGAATGTACTTCTATTTATTTGTATCTTCTTCAATTTCTTTTTGCAATGACATAATTTTCTGAGAACAGGTATTTTACCTCCTTGGTTAATTTGATTCCCAGGTATTTTATAATTTTCAATGCAATTGTAAATGGGATTGTTTTCTTAATTTCTCTTTCTGAAAGTTCATTATCAATGTATAAAAATGTCACTGACTTCTAAGTATTTATTTTGTAACATGCTACTTTACTGAATTCATTGATGAGTTCTAATAGTTTTTTGGTGGAATCTCTAAGGTTCTCTATATATAGTATCATGTCATTGGCAAATAACAAGAGTTTTACTTCTTCCTTTCCAATTCGGATAACTTTTATTTCTCTTTCTTGTATTATTGTTGTAGCTAAGACTTCCAATCAATTATTCCTTCTTTTCTTCTTTCTTCAATGTGGCTTTGCTTCATGTTGTGAATTTTCTCCAATTTTCAGATCCATTTTTGTCCTTGTAGTTACCCGTCTTTTCTTTTCCCTTCATTCTTACTTTTGATTTTTACTTGTTCTAACAAAACACCAGTTATTGGATGAGTTTTTTCCTTTTCTTTTTTTGACATTTTGCATGTTCCCCTTATTGAATTATAAACATAGATATACTGTGGTGTGGTGACAAGACTTCAGGACTTTAAACGGTTTGGAATCTCTGGTCTGGAGGTGTTTCATGACATGACCGTCCATGCGACATCACTCACTGGTGACCAGAGGCATCACATGTGAAGACCGGGGCAGTTTTGAGTCCTACTCCTTTGTCTGCACAGTGGCTTTCACACTCATTTGAGTCACTTTGGCTTCATAGCACACAAGATAAAAAAAGACCTGCCATCTATGATATTCTGGTTGATTAAGCTAGCTTCCTTCTACATGTTTCTGGATGTTTTTTAAAATGCGTGACTGTTTCTCACTTACAAATACAGAACTTCAAAGAAATCATGTTCTCTTTCATTTTCTCTAAGACATTTCACTCATTTCTATTTTTCTCTCCCCAGTTATTTACAGGGAACAGATTTCTTTATCCTTAGGAATGTCAGCATAATCCTGGATCTCTGAAACTGGACATTTCCCATTAATCATGAACAAAAGGCCAGGCTGTGCCTCTCTGTTTGTGTTTTCCTTACTGCTCTGTTTGCTGGCCCTGAGGAGTTAACCACGTGTGTTCTGGTTTATCACCAGAGTAGAATGCTGGTTTCCAGGCTGCTGAATCAGGTATTATAGTTTTGCTATGTTCATGGTGTTGGGAAGGAGCCGTGGGTGGGTGCAGAAGCACTTAGTGTCATTGGTGCATGTGAGATCAGGCGGGGGAAGCATTGTGGCTGTGTCTAAGGAGAGCCTTCTATACTGCATTTGCAAAGGAGGCTCACCCTTGCCAGGCTCCAGACTGGGTAAGTCTTTGAAAGACCAAACCTCACTTCTTTAAGTCTCCTGACACAGAAGGCCTCACCTGGAGCTCAAACAGTTACCATCTATGTGAGCCACTCTGCATTTATGCTGTATGAAAACCCAGTCAGAGCCAGCAGCCACTTGACAAAATTACTAAGGAAAAAATGACTATCAAAAATGACAAAGAATAAGCACAGTGCATGATTTCTGTGTAGACAGTCACAGAGTAGATCAGTCACTTGTGTAAGACAGACCAGCAGGAGCTGCAGGGCAGAGGGCTGACCCCAAGCCTGTGCTCTGGGCTGGCACTCACTGCCTCCTGAGAAGCTCTAAAATCCTGAAAGCTGGTTCTCATTCATTGATACCCTGGTAACACCATTGAAAAGGCTGATGTTGCTTATTTAATGAGTGTGTGGGCTTCCCTTTGGTTCAGAAGCAAAAACTGAAGAGGATGACCATAAAGTGCAGTGGAAGAATGAGCATGTGCATCCAGGCTCCAGCCAGCTTTGCCACTAACAAGCTGTCTCTAATCAGCTTTGGAAGTTGAGCAACCTTGTGGGCCCTTCACCTTGTTATTGGTCACATGAGAAGGTTGGACCCACTAGGGTATCTCCTGGGGCATCATAGCTGAGTCATAACCTTGCAGAGCAGCAGGCTTGTATTTCTGAAAAACCCTCTCTGAGTTCCACATTTTCCTGCCCCTCTGACTAACTAAAGCCAGGTGCCCTTGCAGATTCCTTCCATGGCTGATAAGCTCTTTTGTGGGGTGCTCCACAGATTTTTGCGTGTGAGAGTATTTGAATTTACAAAGAACACACAGATGATCTCACTCATGGGAGAACTCAAACCCCAAGAGACTGTGAGTTCCTTCCCAAGAAACTAGAGCCAATAAATGCCACACAGGCTCCATGTCAGCCCACTGGACCCCAAGCCCCATAACTAGTGAGAGTGAGGCTCGCTCACTAGTAAATGGATAAAGGGACAAGTAACATCCTTCCCAGCCCTTCTTGATTCACAGCATCATCGACTGGCCTTTAAACAGTGGGTAAACCATGTTCAGAGCTCCTTCAACCCAGTTTTTATTTTTATTTCAAGCTTAAGCCAATTCTTCTGAAGATCAGTAACAGCTTGGATTCTAACCCAGATAGAATCCTTTAAAACACTTAAGAGAAATAACCTCAAGTTGCCTTTGGCAAACATTCTTTAGAGACATTTCAGCAGGATTTGACTGGAATGTTTGAGTGGTGGGAGGGGCATTCCTTCAGGAACTTGGAGAAAGGCAAAGGGAGGTGGCTTCAGCAACTCAGGTAAGGAATTTATCCTTATACTGTAAACATCCTCTAGCCCTTCCTCCATCTGTATCTAAACCTAACTACCTTATTCTTCCATTGAGGAGAGGTCAGCCAGCCTAATGGGCTCCATATCCATCTCATGACTTTTCTATGCAGACAAGATTATTCGTTTAGCAAGTTCCACTTCTCATAACCCCCTATCTGACCAATACCCATGTTCTGGCACACAGACTACTTCACGTGTGCCCTTTCTCCATTTCCCCTGCACCCCAACAGGTCAACTCTCTTCTTGGCTGGAGGCAAGTGAACAGTGTTGATGACCAGGAAAAATTGCTCCTTCAGCAGAAACTCTTTAGCAGCATGAACTCTTGTCTGTTGCCCAGATGTCCCTTGGACCCCAGAGGGCCCTTGGTCAAAGGGCTTTGGACTCCAAGCAAGATTATTATTTCTGAAAACACCTGAAACCAATTCCAAGTTCTTTCTCAGAGTCGTCCTTCAGCTTAGGAGAAAAGACCCTGCTGTGGACCATGCAAATGTGGGCCAGACAATCCCCAGGAGTGAGAGAAATGCCTATGCCAGCATCCCCAGAGGGGAGCGGTCTTCCTGGCCCTGGGTCTATTTCCTGTCCATCAGGGGCCACTGAGACAAGAGGTTCAGAGGGGTATTTCTTTTAATTCTCATTCCTGCCAAACACTGATCTAATGTGCAGAGGTCAAACTCATAGGATCTGTGGATCCTAAAATTGTAAATTGTATAAGCTCACTCTTAATTTAGCCATAAAAAATGAGGAATTCCTGCCATTTGCAACAACATGGATGGACCTCAAAGGCATAATGCTAAGAGAAGTAGGTAAGCGAAAGACAAATACCATATGATCTAACATATATGTGCAATCTAAAAATAAAAAAGAGTTAAAACTCATAGGAAAAGAGATCAGATTTCACCAGAGGTCGGGGTCTGGGAAGGCGGAATAGGAGAAGGGTGGTACGAAGGCAAACTTTCCAGTTACAACACAAATAAGTGTTAGGGGTATAATGTGCAGCACAATGACTGTAGTTAACCCAGCTGTATGATATACATGAAAGTTGTTCAGAGAGTAGATCATAAGAGTTCTCGTAACAAGGAAAGAAATTTATTTCCTTTTTTTGCTTTCTCTTTTTATCTATATGAGATGGTGGATGTTAACTAAATGTATTGCAGTGATCATTTCACAACATATGTAAGTCAATCCATTATGCAGTACACCTTAAACTTATACAGTGATGTATGTCAATAATATCTCAATAAAACTGGAAAAGAAAAAAGAAGAACTGAGTCATGAGGAACCAATTCTGTCAACAACAACGTGAGCTTGGGAAGGCAACTCCAAGCTTCTGAGGAAAACAGCCCGACAGACACCCTGATCACAGCCCAGTGAGACCCGGAGCAGAGAACTCAACCAAGCTGTGTCCAGACTCCTACTCATAAGTACAGTGAGATAATAAATGGATGGTTTTGGTTTTAAAAACAGCTTTGTTTTAACACATTTCGCATTCATACAACTTATTCATTAAAGGTGTATAATTCGATATATAATTTAGAGGTGTATAATTTGAGATATAAAGGTGTATAATTTAGTAAACATCAATTCTATCTAATTCTAGAACATTTCAATCTCTCCTAAAAGAACCTCCATACCCATTAGTTATTACTCCATATTTCCTCCACTTCTGCCCAGCCCTAAGTAGCCTCTAACCTTGTTTGTAACTTTATGTATTTACTTATTCTGGATATTTCATATAAATGGAATTGTATGAGATCTTTAGTGTCTAGATAATTTCACTTAACATATTGCTTTTAAGGTTCATTTATGTTTTAACATGTATCATTACTGAAATTCTTTTTAATGGCTGAATAATATAATATTATATGAATGTACAATATTATGTTTATTCATTCATAAGTTGGTAGACATTTGGGCTATTTTCACTTCTGGCTAGTATAAATAATTCTGCTATAAATATTTGTGTATGTGTTTTTTTGTAGACATACATTTCAGTTCTCTTGGGTATATACCTAGGGGAGGAATTCTGGGTAAAATGGTAATTCTACGTTTAACCATTTCAGGAACTGACAGACTGTTTTCCAAAGTGGCTGCACATATTACATTCCCAGCAACAGGGTAGGCAAGTTTCAATCTCTCCACATTCTAGCCAGCAATTGTTATTAGTGCCTTTTTTGTTATAGCCATTAAAGTGGATGGTAGGTATGCTTGATTTGCATTTCCCTAATGACAAATGATGTCTTTTCATGTATTTATTAGCCATTTTTATATCTCCTTTGGAGAAATATCTATTCAAATATTTTTGCCCATTTTTTAATTAAGTAGTCTTTTTATATTGAGTTATAAGAGTTCTTTATATGTTCTAGATACAAGTCCCTTGACAGATATAAGATTTTTAAATAGCTTTTCCCACTCTGTGGATTGTCTTTTCACCTTTTTTAAAACTTTATATTTTTATTTTTTCAATTATAGTTGACACACAATATTATATTAGTTTCAGGTGTACAACACAGTGATTAGACATTTATGTAACTTATGAAGTGATGACTCCGATAAATCCAGTACCCGTCTGACACCATACATAGTTATTACAACACTACTGACTATATTCCCCATGCTATACTTACTCTACATCTCCATGACTCTTTTGTAACTACCAATTTGTATCTCTTAATCCCCTCTCCCTTCACACGTCCCCACTCCCTCTAATCTGACAACCATCAAAATGTTCTCTGCATCTTTGAGCTTGTTTTTGTTGTTCGTTTAACTTGTTGTCTATTTCACACAGGACATTTGTCTTTCTCTGTCTGACTTGCTCCATTCAGCACAATATCCTCTAGATCGACCCATATTGTTGCAGATGGCGATTTCATCCTTTTTTATGGTTGAGTAATATTCCAATGTATATATGTACCACCTCTTCTTTATCCATTCGTCTATTGATGGACACCCAGGTTGCCTCCATATCTTGGTTCTTGTAATAATGCTGCATGAACATCTGGATTCACATGTCCCTTAAAAGTAGTGTTTTGGGTTCCTTTGGATAAAAACCTAGAGGAATAACTGGGTCATTTTTTGTTATGGCCTTTGTTTTAAAGTTTATTTTGCATAGTGTATTGTTGCTACCCCAGGATTTTGTTGTTGTTCATTACCATTTTCATGAAACATCTTTTCTCATCCTTTTACTTTCAGTCTATGTGTGACTTTCGATCTGAAGTGAGCCTCTTGTAGGCAGCATATGTTAGAGTCTTGTTTTCTTATCCATTCAGCTACCCTATCTTTTGATTGAAGCATTTAATCCATTTACATTTAAAGTTATTGTTGATAGATATGTAGTTATTGCCATTTTATTATTCATATTTTCAATGTTTGTTTCTATTTCTTGTTAAAGAAGTTCCTCTAGCAATTATTGTAATACTGGCTTGGTGTTGATGAACTCTATTAGTTTTTCCTTGTCTAGGAAGCCCTTTATCTGTCTTTTGATTCTAAATGACAGCTTTGCTGAGTAGAGTACTCTTGATTGCTGATCCTTACTTGTCATCACTTTGAATATTTCATGCCAATACCTTCTGGCATGCAGTTTCTGTTGAGAAGTCAGCTGACAGTCTATGGGACCTCCCTTGTAGGTAACTGACTGCTTGTGTCTTGCTGCTTTTAAGATTCTCTCTTTGTTTTTAACATCTGGCATTTTAATTATGGTGTGTCTTAGTGTGGGCCTCTTTGGGTTCATCTTGCTTGGGACTGTCTATATTTCTTAGGCTTGTTTGTCTATTTCCTTTGCTAGGTTAGGGAAGTTTTCCATTATTATTTCTTGAAATGAGTTTTCAATTCCTTATTCTCTCCTCCTTCTAGTATCCCTGTGATACAAATGTTGTTACACTTGATGTTGTCCCAGAGGCCCCTTAAACTGTCTTCATTTTGGGGGGGTTCTTTATTCTTTTTGCTGTTCAGATTGGGTGTTTTCTGCTACCTTATTTTCTGAATCACTGCTTCGATCTTCCACTTCATCTCATCTATTGTTAATTCCTCCTAAGATATTCTTCATTTCAGCTATTGTATTCTTCATTTCTGACTGGTTCTTTTTTATGTCTTCTATCTCTTTGTTAAAGTTCTCACTGAGTTGCTCTTCTCCTAAGTTCATTGAACATCTTTATAATTTGGTAGATTGGTTTTCTCCATTTTGTTTAGTTCATTTTCTGCACCTTTGTTTTGTTCTTTAATATGGGACATGATTTTTTGTCTTCCCATTTTGGCAGCCTACTTGTGTTTGTTTCTATATATTAAGTAGTGCTGTCATGTCTCCCTGTCTTAGTAGAGTGGCCTTATGTAATAGGTGTGCTGTGGATCCCAGTGGCAGAGTCTCCCCTGTTCACCTGAGCCAGGTGCTCCAGATATGACCCCTGTATGGCTTATATGTGCCCTCTTGTTCTAGCTGAGCCTTGGTTGCTATTTGCACATCAGTAGGAGGGATTGCTCCTTGGGGTGATGGTCGTGATGACTGGCCATGACCAGTAGAGAAGCTGTTTTGCCAGAGCTGACCCTACAAAACAGGATTAACTTTAGCAGGGCTCTGGTGCCTGCCCTGTCTGCTCTTTGGGTGTGTCATCCTGAGATGTGACCCCAGGTGCTCTAGCTCAGACCAAAGCTGGCTACTGGGCATGTAGGCTGGGGCCTCCTGGGAGAAGCCCTGCCACAAGTCAAGTTCAGCTGCAGTCTGTGCCCTGCCCAGGGCCACGTGGCATGAGCCACCAAGCAATCCACAGATGGCTGCCACCCACACTGGGCTTGCAAGTGCTTTGAGAGGCTAAGCTGCAAACCAAGGCCAGGTGTCACTAGTGCCTTGCATGGGACTGCTCAGAAAGAGGAACAGGACATACCAAGTCCATATGTTGCTTGTTTAAGTTTTGTGAACCTTTAACAGATTTTAGGAATGTCCACAGCATGAACCAAGACAGGCCATTTGTATGGAAAATCCGTTAGAAGTGGCTTGGATGGGCCTGCAAGCTGAGAGGGGTAAGGTCTAAGGGAATCACCAGGCAGGGCAACCAGTGTTAGTTATGCTGATAGAGACTTGGATATGGCAGCTGCCTGATATGGGAGGCCTCAACAAAGAAACAATGGATTCTGCCAGCACTTCAGTCTGGAGGAAAGCTGCCCCTTCAACTCTCAAACTGAAACGAGGCAACTCAGTTTCTCCCCATGTGTCCCTGGCACCTTTTCTACCTGCTGTCCTAGAGTTGGAGCTCAGAGTGAGTGAGTCCATCACTGAGTAAGTCCATCCACAGGCCCCTTAAGAGAAAAGTCTATAACTCCCTCAGCTCTTCGTTTTACTCAGCCGCAATTTCCACTAGTTTTCACATTCAGAAGTCGTGAGAACTTCAATTTCTAGTGTTGGAACCCTGCACTGGGGAGTCCAGTGTGGGGCCGGGACCCCTCACTCTTCCAGGGACACCTCCACAGCTGAGATATTTCTCTCAGTTCTCAATTCCCACACACGGATGTGGGACCAGCCTATTTTGCAACTCTGCCCCTCATACCAGTCCCAAGGTGGCCTCTCCTGTGCGTCCCCAGTTGTAGAATTTCTGTTCAGCTAGACTTCAAGTGACTCCCAATGATGGCTATTCTGTAGTTCAGTTGTAATTTTGATGTGGTTGTGAGAGGAGGCAAGCACAGTGTTTACCTACTCCACCATCTTGACCGGATGTCTTTTCACTTTTTTAATGGATCTTTTGCCAAAAAAAAAAAAAAAAAAGTTTTTAATTATAATAAAATCTAATTTATTTATTTTTCTTTTGTCATTTGTGCCATTGGTGTCATTATCTAAGAAATCTTTGCCTAGGCCATCATGAAGATCTTCTCCTATATTTTCTTCTAACAGTTTTAAAGATTTAGCTTTTACATTTAGACTGGTGATTTATTTCAAGTTCATTTTTGTGTATGGTGCGAGGTATGGGACAAATTTTATTATTTAGCATGTGGATATCCAGTTGTCTCAACATCATTTGTTGGAAAGACTATTGTTTCCCTCCATTAAATTATCTTGGCACCCTTGCCAAAAATTAACTGTCCATAAATGTAAAAATTTATTTTTAACTCTCAATTATATTCCATTGACCTATATGTCCATTCTTATACTTTGATTACTACAGCTTTGTATTAAGTTTTGAAATTGGGATGTATGAGTCCTCAAACTTTGTTCTTCATTTTCAAGATTATTTTGGTTATTTTGGGTCTCTTGCATTTCTATATGAATTATAGAATTAGCTTGTCAATTTCTGGCAAAAATGTCAAGTAGTATTTTAATAGAAATCACATTGAATTTGTAGATGATTCAGGGGAATAAGGCAATCTTAACAATATTAACTCTAATAAACCATGAACTTAGAATATCTATTTATTTAGGTCTACTTTAATTACTTTCAACAGTGTTTTATAGTTTTCAGTGTAAAAGTTTTATACTTCTTTAGTTCAATTTATTGAAAAGTATGTTATTTTTTTGATATTATTGAAAATTGAATTGTTTGATTTTTTTTCAAAATATTCATTGTCAGCATATAGAAATACAATTGCTTTTCTATATTGGCCTTATGTTCTGAGACCTCACTAAACTCATTTATTAGTTTTAATGGTGGATTTATGGTAAATTCCTTAAGATTTTGTATATATAATATCATGCCATCTGTGAATATAGTTTTACCTCTTCTTCAATCTGCCTCTTATTTTATTTTCTTGCCCAATTGTCCTGGCTAGAACTTTCAGCGCAAGATTAAACAGAAGTGGTGAGAGCAGATATCCCTGCTCTGTTCTTGATTTTCAAGAGAAAGCATTCAGATTTTCACCATTAAGATGATGTGAGCTGTGATTTATTCATAAATGTCCTTCATCAGATTTAGGAAGTTCACTTTTACTTCTTGTTTATTGAGTGGTTTTATTATAAAAGGATTTTGGATTTTTGCCAAATGATTTTTCTGCATCTATTGATATGATCATATGTTTTCTGGTTTTTATTCTATTATATGTTGCATTAAGGGAACTATTTGATTTTTGGTTGATTAAACCAACCTTGCACTACTGAGATAAACCTTATTTTGTCGTTATGTATAATACTATTTTTACATTGTTCTCTGTTGTATTGTTTGGATAATCTTGTGAAGAATTAATATTAATTCTTCATTAAAGTTTTGATAGATTTCCCCAGTGCAGCCCTCTGTGCATGAACTTTTCTTTGTAGGTAGTTTTTTTAAATTGCTAATCTGACCTTTTTGCTTATTTTAGGTCTATTCAGATATTCTATTTTTTCTTGAGTCAGTTCCAATCATTTGTATCTTTCTAGGAATTTGTCTATTTCATCTAAGTTTTGCTGGCACAAAAATTTGTAATAATTTTTATAATTCTTTTTATTTTTATAAGGTCATTTCTTCTCTCTCTTTCCTGATCAGTGTGGATAAAGGTTTGTCAATTTTGTTGTTTTTTTTTTCAAAAACCACTTACAGTTCCATTGGTTTTCTTTATTTTTTATTTTCTCTTTTTCATTAATTTCTGCTCTAATCTTCATTATTTCTTTCCTCTGTTCAGTTTAGGTTTGGTTTGCTCTTCTTTTTCCAGTGTCTTAAGGGGGAATGTTAGATTATTTTAACACAGGTATTTACAGCCATAAATTTCCCACTAAGTCTTACTTTAGCTGCATCCCATAAGTTGTAGTAATTTACACCTTCATTTTCATTCATTTTGAAGACTTTCCTAATATTCTTTTGGATCATTAGTTATTTAAGAATGTGTTGTTTATTTTCCACCTATTTATGAATTACCAAAATTTTCTTCTATTAATTATTTTTAATTTCTTTCCGTTGTAGGAATTGTGGCCCGAAAATGTATTTAGCCTGATTTCAATTTTTAAAAAATTTATTGAGGCTTGTTTTACAATTTGGCATATGGTCTGTACTGAAAAACATTTCATGTGTGCTTCAGAAAAATGTATTTTTTCCTACTCTTGGATAGAGTCTTTTTTATATGATCATCTGCCTATTTTTTCTAACGACTAATGGAGTGGTTAGTGGAGTATTAAAGACTTTAATTTTATTGTTGGATTGTCTATTTCTTCCTTGAATTATTTTAATTTTTACTTCATGTATTTTGGAACTCTATTGTTAGATGCATGTATGTTTTTTAATTGTTATGTCTTCCTAATAGATTGACCTTTTTATCATTATAAAACGTTCCACTTTATCTTAGTAATATTTTTTAAGTTTATTTTGGAAATATTAGCATAGATATTCCACTTCTCTTGTAGCCACTGTTTTTAATAGATGTACTTTGCCATTCTTTTACTTTCAGCCTATTTGAACTTCTGAATCTAAAATGTGTTTCCTATAGACAGCAAATAATTTGATCTTTTTTTTCTACTTGGACAATCTCTGCTTCTGATTGATTGTTTAATACAGGGGACTCCAACCACTGTGACTGGTACCAGTCCATGGCCTGTTAGGAACCAGGCCTCGCAACAGGAGGTGAGCGGCAGGAAGTGAGCAAAGCTTCATCTGTATTTGATGAATCACCACCTCAGCTCCACCTCAGATCATCAGGCATTACATTCTTATAGGAGCACCAATCCCTGGTGTCAAAAGGTTGGGGACCACTAGTTCAATACATCTTCCATTTTCCTTTTTGTTTTCTATGTATCTCATACTTTTTGTTCCTCTGTTTTTTCTTTACTTTCTTTGCATTTAGTGAATATTTTCTAGGGTAACATTTTAATACTTTTAATAATTTTTTCACTATTTTAAAAGCTATTTCCTAGTGGTTGCTCTAAGGTTTACAATACACATCTTAATGTTTCATAATCTACTTTAGATTGACACTAACTTCATTCCTATAACCTTTTTTTGTGTTATTATTATATATACCATGTCTATATGTTACAAACTCAATAATATGTTGCTATAATTATTATTTTACACAATTTTGTATCTTTTTATAAGTTTAGGGAAAAAACGATGAGCAAGTATATATTTTTAGAAATTCCAGTGAAAGGTTAATTCAACCACTTCTTTTTTGCTATTATTTTTAAACATATTACATTTTATGTTATTGATCCAAAAGTACAAGTTATATATTCTTACATAATAAATATAGCAACTAAACAACTTATGTGTATATATATATATATTTATATATATAAATATATATATATTTATATATATATATAAATCACTATATATATAGTGATTTATACAATTACTTTTCAAATCAGTTTTGAGAAAAAATAGAAATTGTACTATTTTTATAATTATCTGCATATTTAAGTCTTCTGGCACACTTTGTTTTTTTTTATGAGGATTTAAATTATTCTCTGGTGTCTCTTGCTTTCAGCTTCTTTTAGGATTTTTTTATAAGGTGGATCTTTAAACAATAAGTTTTTTGTATGTGCTTATCAAGTAACGTCTTAATTTCTCCTTCATGTTTGAAGAATAGTGTTTGCTAGATATGAGATTCTGGTTTGATAGTTTGAGTTTTTTGTCTTTTGGCATTTAGATCACATTATCTCACTGCCTTCTGTCCACCATTGTTCATGCTGAGAAGTCAGTCATTAGTTTTATTGTGTTTTCCTTGTGCATAACGAGTTATTTTCCTCTTGCTACTTTTGAGATCTTTCTTTTTGTCTTTCAACATTTTTTACTATAATGCATATGTCTGAGCATACATCTCTTTGTGTTTATCCTACTTGAGTATTTTTTTTTTTAGCTTCTTGGATATATAGAAACAAGTTTTTCATCAAATTTGGGAAGTTTTCAGCCATCATTTCTTCAATATTTTTCTCTGCTCCTTTGTCTCCTCTTCTTCTGGTACTCCCTTTACTTGTATATTGGTATATTTAATGGTGTCCCACATTTCTCTGCAGATCTGTTCATTTTGCTGTATCTTAGAATTCCCAGCCTCCTCTTAATTGCTTTTCACCAAGACATGAACTATTTTCTCCAGCACCCTGAATGACTCTCTTTGTTCCAAATAGTCAGTCCTCTCTGGCAGAGATGCAGAGCTATCTTATGGCCTGCCTTTCCTTTAGACAAAAACCTCTTTATCACTGTAACAGAACTGGTAGCAGCCCCTGCTTCTCTGGCAGTGACACCCCTACTTTATAGGTGGGCCCGAGAGGGGGTGGCAGTCCTTGGTCTTCTCTGCTTGTTCCTTCCATCATTGTACTTCCACCCCACAAGTGAGTTGGGGCAGGGAGTGATTGGAATCCCCGTACACTCAGCCTGTCACACTCAGAGTGGAATGTCCACCCCATGAGTGGAAGATGCATGAGAGAAGAAGAGGTTTTCTGTCTGTACCTGCCTGAAATAGAACTTCTGTAACACAGAGCTGAAAGATAAGAAATGTCACAACTTGTTCATTTCAAGATGGACCCATAGTAACCACAGACTAAGATCTGAGGGAGAGGGACCCCTAAATTCTTCGCTGCATATGCCTAGGGTGGAGCTTTCAGGAAAGAGGGTCAATGGAGCAAGTTGTGGCTCAGATGTCACAGTCACTCGCTGTTCTTTATGAGATTTAGTACATTTTCTTAAATGAATGTTTCACCATTTGCTCTATGGCCTTAGGACAATTTCCAGTCTCTAAATGACTGTTGTCTTATAAGAAATAATTTCACTCATTGAAATTGTGGTTTTGTTGGAGAAAGAATCTATGTCATTCCTTACTCAGTCATTCCAGAAGTCCTCTAGACATTTTTTAAGCAGTTAAATGTGTGGTAATTTGTTACATGGCAATAGAAAACTAATACAAGTGTAGTTTGTATTGCCATTCTATTAAGAATTGGAAAGCAGCTGTAGAAAAGTGTTGAAAAAAATGCCTCTATGAAAGATTTCTCCCATCTGGGCCACCATCCAGGAGCAGGGAGGCAGAGAGTATACATCCCTGGAGGCCCCCTCCTTTTCCTGGTAAGCTCATGGGAACTGGGATGGAACACCACTGCAGCAGGGGCTCCAGGAAGCTGCAGGGCTCTGTCTTTCCTTCTCCCCAGAGCACAAGAGGATTGGAGAATGTCGCAGACCAACTTCTGATCTGAAGCACCTCTGCTCAGGTGAGAAAAATTCATCTCTAACTTACAACCAAGAAAAATATTCAGGATGAACTAATTGTTTAATTTGAGACCTTAAATGCAGATGTGACTTTAATAGAGACTAGATAATAGTTATATTTAATTAAAAAGTTCTTAGGAAATAACTAGGCCATTTTTCTTTTAATCATCTTATTTGGGATTATTTTTGGTAAATTATACCTAGCTATGATTGGATTCGCTAAATCTCTGTGTCTTATTTTAGGAAAAAAAGACTTATATTTGTCAAAGTAAGATTGACTTCTTCCAGTAATTCAACCACTGGAAAAGATTCATGCAACCTTATTTCTAGGAACTGTTATGTGCCAACAGGTAGGTCCATGAACTGTAGCTGTCCACTCTAGTAAGAAATCACTTTACTCTGGAGAGGTGATATGACTCTATCTACAGGTATAGCAGACATCACAGAGGATGGTAAGATACAGAATCAGAGGCCCAGACAAAGAACAGAAGTATGTGGATTGCTGCCATCCTTCTTGGAAGACCCAGGCACAGAAATGCTCCTCCAAGTGAGGTTGCACTTTGCTTTGCATAGTAGGTTCACTACAGGAGCAAGGACACTGTGAAGAGTCAGAACACATTAGCCCTTAGACAGAAGAGGAGTAGAACATAAACAATCATGCATCCATATGGTGGAAAACAACCCCTAAAGATCATGTTTTTGATATTTTATGTCATGTTTTAATAGCATAAAGGAAAAAAATACCTATTATTCTGACAAGTAGGACAGAGACCTTTATGTCACACAACCCTAATTTGTGTTGTGCAATACATGGTAGCTCCATATCGGTTTCACATATATGTTATATGCACATGAAAACACACATTGTATCTTCCTATGTGTTGCATACATAGATATTGTATGTATGCACACACACACACACACACACACACACACAAAGACATACATACACACGATACCATAGCTCTCTCTCTTTCTCTCTCTCTGCCTCTGTATTAGTGTATGTATGTGTGTGTGTCTGTGTAGTCTCATTTCTTCCTTGCAGCAATTCTATGTGGGAGGCATATACTCGGTTGAATAGCATCCCGAAAAATTTATGTCTACCTTGAATCCATGAATATCATCTTATTTGGAAATAAGATCTTTGCAGATGTAATCAAGTTAAGATGAGCTCATATTGTATTAAGGCAGTCCAAAATCCAATAACTGGTGTCCTTATAAAATGTGTGTGCGGGGGGGCGGATTGATTAGACACAGATATATGGGGAGAAAGCCTATGTGAAGGCAGAGATAGAGACTGGAGTGATCTGTCTACAAGCCAAGTAATGTCAAAGATTGCCAGCAATCACCAGAAGTTAGAATAGGTGAGGAAGGATCCTTTCTAACACCTTCAGAGGGAGTAAGGCCCAGAAAACACCTTGATTTAAGGCTTCTGGCATCCAGAATTATGAGAGAATAAATTTCTGTTGTTTTAAGCTATCTATTTTATGATACTTTGTCACAGTCGTCTTAGGAAATCCATACAAGATATATTTATCCCCATTTGATACATCAAGACCATTAGAATCAGTAAGATTAAGAAAACTACATAAAGCCACACGGTTAATAGCTGTAGAGACAGAATTCAAATGCAAATAAAGTGGAGCCTGAGGGACTGGGAACCATAGGCTACACAACCTCCCAGATTTTAGTAAATTTCAAGGAAAAGAAATTTTTAAACATGTCAGCATTTTGGGGGTAGTTGGACAAGAGATGATTTTAATTTTCCTCATCATATTATTTTATAGTTTCCAGTTTTTAATGGTGAACATATATAATGTTCATAATCGAAAGCGAAGGGCTAGTATTAAAGAATTATGGCTCCAAGCCAGGTGAGACCATGGTCACAGGTAAAAGGCACCCTCTTTACCTTTCCCTTCCAGCTGCTGCCTCAGGGAGCCAGGCTGAAGTTAAACTCAGAAAACAGCAGTGATTTCCCTCCTAGGAGAAAGCCCTACAGCCAGCAGAGTGGGGCAATCAAACCACTAGTAGCTTCATCTCTGGGGCAATTCTGAACTAAAACTGTGTGATATTTCCAAGTGAAAGTAGAATCCACTCCTTTAAGGCCTAGGTTCCCCAGGGCACTCTCTGACTGTGGGCCTCAAGGGAACTGTGCCACTCCCACACCTATGACCCAGCACCACCAATGTCATCCTCTTCAAGATCACAGACCACAAGCACAATTTTTGCCATCAAAAATGATGATCATTTCTATTTACCACTTTAAAAGTTCTTGAATATACTGTCCAGATAAGAGCTTGAGTACAGTATGTCCCCCCTCTTCCTCCCAATTCCTACTCTCGGGAAACAGCAGGGCCAAGAATGCCTCCTCTGGTGTCTGAGGGCTGCAGAGGGACCGGTTGCCCTGCCTGGAAGCCTGATGTGAAGACTAGTTGTGTGCATCTCTACGTGGTTGCCACCAAGAAACACTGACCTTGTTCAGGGCTGTCTTCCAGGAAACTATGTGCTCCTGCAGACCTTCAGGAGGCCTGGAGCAGGGGCCTGCTGTGGCTGATGGCTCTGTCTTCAAGGGCAGGAGAAAACAGTCTCCTTCTACGTAGACATAAAAACCACTGCTTCTTCCCTGACCTCCAACCCAAACTGATGGGTGTGTTGAGCCATATGGCTTTACTGAAGAAAATCCTAGAGGAAGTAGTCCAACTGGAGAATGGATCTCGAACCAAGGCAGGGTGAGTAGAACCAGCAAGATGTTCATGGATGGAGTGTAATGGATCTGCTGGGTCGACGGTATTGATGGTGACGATGTGGCTGAGTTTGAGCTAATGATAACCTAGAATGACAAGTTTTAAACTATTGGCAAACTGGGAATTGGGGTGAGTGGGTATAAAGTGAGGAAAGAGGTAATGTTTTGGTTTCGTATTGGTGTTTGAGGAGGGGAAGTAGGGGACTAAATATTATGGGGAAACAATTATTTAATGTTTTTATGGTTATTAATAAATAAAGATTCAATAATTAAAGTTGAAAGCAGAAAGTAGAACTGAAAAATATTCTATAAAAATTCCAACATGAAAGGGTAAAAATATGAATGAAGAATTTAACCAAATGACAAACAATTTGGTAAGAAAATGGGCAAAATAAATGAAGAGAAGTTTCAAAGATACAGTCAATAAGACTGTATCAAATACGAAATTTATTGTCTATTGTAAAATTTAAAAATATATTTGGTCTTTGTCCCCATTTCCTGGTGCACAGCTCCTAAAACCCTTGGAACCTCCAGGGTGATAAGAGTGTCTCTTGTATGCTAATGAGATGACTGGAGATTGAGGGCCAGTCAGAATGGGACTGGTCTCCAGAAAGATCTACAGCTAATTAGAAGGTAAAACTTTCAGCCTCACTCCCAAACTTCTAAGGAGGGGAGAAGAGCTGGAGATTGAGTTCAATAACAAAAGACCGATGATTTAATCAATCATGCCTATGTAATGAAACCTTGATAAAAACCCCTACGCAATGGAGTTTGGTGAGCTTCTGGGTTGATGAACATATGGAGGTGCTGGGAACATGGAGTGCCTGGCAAGGGCATGAAAATTCTCCAATCCTCACCATACTTTGCCCTGTGCCTCTTCCATTTGGTTTCATTTGTATCCTTTACAATGAGCGAGTAAGCAAACTTTTCCTGGTCTGTGAGTCGTTCTAACAAATAAACCTAAAGAGTTTGTGAGAGCCCCCAAATTTACAGTTGACTTGGCAAAAGTGTTGATGGCCTGCGTACTCCATTTGCAGCTGATGTGAGAAGTGGAAGCAATCTTACAGAACTAGGCCCTTAACCTGTGGGGTCTGTGCTAACTCCAGGAAGATAGTGTTAGGATTGGATGGAATTTTTTTCAATAATTTTTTATTTTTCAATTATAGTTGACATACAATACTATATTAGTTTTAGATGTACAACATAGTGATTAGACATTTATATAACTTAAGAAGTAATTACCCCCAAAAATCTAGTACCCATCTGACACCATACATAGTTATTACAATATTATTGATTATTTTTCTTTATGCTCTACTTTACCTCTCCATGATTATTTTGTAACTACCAATTTGTACTTTGTAATCCCTTCCTCTTTTTTACTCATTTTCCCAAGCCCCTGCCTATCAGGGAACTACTGCAATATTCTCTGTATTTATGATTTTGTTTCTATTTTGTTTATTCACTTATTTTGTTCTTTAGAGCCTGCATAGAAGGAAATCATATGGCATTGGTCCTTCTCTGTCTGACTTACTCCACTCAACACAATACGCTCTAGGTTCATCCATGTTGTTTCAGGTAGCAAGATTTCATTCTTTTTTTTTTTATAACTGAGTAATATTCCATTGTATATACATGCCACATTCTCTTTATCCATATATCCATTGATGAACACTTAGGTTGTCTCCAGATCTTGGCTATTATAAGTAATGCTGCAATAACCATATGAATGCACATGTCCCTTCAAAGTAGTGGTTTCTTCATATAAATAACCAGAAGTGGAATTACTGGGTCCTTCTTTGTCTCTAGTTATAGCCCTTGTTTTAAAGTCCATTTTGTCCGATATAAGTATTGCTACCCCAGCTCTTTTGTTTATTTGTTTCCATTTTTATGAAATATCTTTTTTCAGCTCTTTACTTTGTCTGTGTGTGTCTTTCAATCTGAAGTGAGTCTCTTATAGGCAGTATATGTAATGGTCTTGTTTTCTTATCCATTCAGCCACCCATGTCTTTTGTTTGGAGCATTTAATCCATTTACATTTAAAGTAAATATTGATGGATATGTAGTTATTGCCATTTTATTATTCATATTTTCGATTTTCATTTCTACTTCTTAAAGAAGTCCCTCTAGCATTTCTTGTAATACTGGCTTGGTGTTGATGAACTCTGTTAGCTTTTTCTTGTCCAGGAAGCTCTTTATCTGTCTTTCAATTCTAAATGACAGCTTTGCTGGGTAGAGTACTCTAGATTGTATGTAGATCCTTACTTTTCATTACTTCGAATATTTCATGCCAATCCCTTCTGGCATGCAGTTTCTGTTGAGAAGTCAGCTGACAGTCTATGGGACCTCCCTTGTAGGTAACTGACTGCTTGTGTCTTGCTGCTTTTAAGATTCTCTCTTTGTTTTTAACATCTGGCATTTTAATTATGGTGTGTCTTAGTGTGGGCCTCTTTGGGTTCATCTTGCTTGGGATTGTCTGTGCTTCTTAGGCTTGTATGTCTACTTCCTTCACCAGGTTAGGGACGTTTTCCTTCATTATTTCTCGAAATGAGTTTTCAATTCCTTACTCTCTCCTCCTTCTAGTATCTCTATGATGCAAATGTTGTTACACTTGATGTTGTCTCAGAGGCCCCTTAAACTATCCTAATTTTTTAAAATTCTTTTTTTTGTTGTTGTTGTTGTTCTGATTGGGTGTTTTCTGCTACCTTACCAACAAAATCACTCATTTGATCCTCTGCTTCATTTAATCTACTGTTGATTTCCTCTAATGTATTCTTTATTTCAGTTATTTTAACTTCATTTCTGACTGTTTCTGTTTTATGTTTTCTTTCTCTATTTTCCTATCTCTTTGCTGAAATTCTTACTGATGTCATTGAGCATCCTTATAACCAGTGTTTTGAACTCTGCATCTGGTAGATTGCATATCTCCATTTTGTTTAGTTTTTTTTCTGAAGCTTTGTTCTGTTCTTTCACTTGGGACATGTTTCTTTGTCTCCCATTTTGAGTGCCTCCCTGTGTTTGGTTCTATGTATTAGGTAGAGCTACTATATCTTCCAGTCTTAATAGATTGACCTTATGTGGTAGGTGTCCTCTGGGGCCCAGTGGTGGCAGTTTCTCTGGTCGCCTTAGGCAGGTGCTCCAAGTATGTCCCTTATGTGGGTTGTTGGTGCCCTCTCATTGTACTTGAACTTTGGTTGCTGTTTGCACATCAGTGTGAAGGATTGACCTTTAGGCTGACTGGTTGTGAGGACTGGCCATTGACTACAATGGAGGAGCTGTTGTACAGAAGTTGACTGTACAGAGGAGGATTTACTCTAGCAGGGCTCTGGTGCCTGCCCTGCCTACCTTTGGGTGTTGTCTGAGGAGGAAGCTGGGTGGTGTTTTGGCTCAGCTCGAAGCCAGCTACTACCCTGTGAGGTAGCTCTGGGGCCTTCTGGGAAGGGTCCCACCACAGGCCAAAGTCAGTCACCAGCTGTGCCCTGCCCAGGGCCACCTAGCATGAACCATAAAGTGATCCACAGGTAGCCACCAACCACATTAGGCTTGAAGGTGCCAGGGTGAGGCCAAGCCTTGAATGCCACCAGTGCCAGGCTTGGGGCTGCTCAGCAAGATGTATAGGGCATGCAGAGACCACATGCTTCTGATTTGGGGTTTGTGAATCTTTGAGAGGTTTTAAGAAAGTCCACAGCCTGAGCCAAGTCAGGCCATTTGTAGGAAAAAACACTGGAAGCTGCTTGGATGGGTCTGCCTGTTGGTAGGGCAGGGCCTCAGGGAATCATCAGAGTTGGGCAATCAGTATTAGCCAGGTTGATGGAAACTCAGATATGTCAGCTGCCTGGTCTGCATGCTGGGTCTGGGGAGGGCTGAACAAAAGAACGATGGCCTTTGCCAACACTTCTATCTGGGATAAAGCTGCTCCTCCAGCCCTAGCTCTGAAGTCAGATAATTTAGTTCATCTCTGTATATCCCTGGTGCCTTTTGAGAGGCTGATGTAGTGCTAGAGCTTATACTGAGTGAGTCTTTCAGCATGTAAGTCTGTGCACAGGCCCTTTAAGAAGAACGCTTGGGACTTTGACAGTCCTCCATGTCACTCAGCCATAATCCCTGCTGGTTTTCACAGCCAGAGGTTATGGAGACTTTTCTCCCAGCTCTGGGACTCTGGCTAGACAGCCTGATGTGGGCTGGGAACCCTCACTCCTCAGGGGGGACTTCCACAGCCAAGATATCTCTCCCAGTTTTTAATTACCACATGTGGGTGTGGGACCAGCCCATTTTGCATCTCTGCCTCTTCTACCAGTCTTGATGTTGTTTTTTCTATATGTCCTTAGTTATAGGACTTCTGTTCAGCTAGACTTCAGGCGATTCTCAATGATGGTTGTTCTATAGTTTAGTTGTAATATTAATGTAGTCATGATAGTAGGCAAGCATAGCATTTACCTACTTTGCCATCTTGACCAGACATCCAGGATCAGATGGAATTGAATTGTTGGATATCCAGTTAGTATCAGAAAATTGGAGGTTGTAACTTATAAAATCCAAATTAAGACCACAATATGATACCAATATTCTCACATGTGATTGACAAAAATGTAAAGAGCCTGGGAACATGAACAGTGGGGAAGGCTGTGAATGGACAGGTTACTGAGGGTGCAGATCAGAGCAACCACTTTGGAAGTGGACTGACCCTTGTCTCACATATGACTCAACAACTCTGTTCCTAAGTGTGTATCCAGGAGAAATCCCATCACACATGCCCCAGAGCCCCTACACAAAAATGCCCATGCTAGTTAAGACTCTGAGACAATGGAAAAGTCCATTAATAGGGGAATAGAAGAATATGTTGTGGTCTATTAGAAATGGAATGCTGTATAGCAATGTAATTGACCCAGCAACAGCTCTACACAACGGTGTGGATCCTAGTAACAAAGTTGTGTACAAAATACAAAAGTTCCAGAATACAAAAAAGTCTCAAAATACAAAAAGTTCCAGAATACAAAAAAGTCTCAAAGTTGTGTACAAAATACAAAAGTTCCAGAATACAAAAAAGTCTCAAAATACAAAAGTTCCAGAATACAAAAGAGTCTCAAAATACAAAAAGTCCCAGAAGATGAAATATAATATGATATCCTTTTAGAAAATGCAAAAATAAGCAAAATAAAACAGTATATAGTTTAGGCATATAAATAATTCATTAAGAAGCAAGGATTGATTGACACAAATTTCAAGTTAGTAAATATGGCTCTTGAAGAAGTAAGCAAAAGTTGCTGTTATCTTAAAACATATACTCGGTTTATTCCTTAACCATTTTCCAGGTTAAGTCAGGCATTACTGTGGTTAGCAAATGACAATTTTAGGGAATGCTTTACCCCAGGAGTTTTTCTCCACCAAGAAAATGCATCATTCAGTTTTTTATTTACTTGCCGACGCATATTAGTGATTTTTTAGTGATTCTTTTGAGAATAGCTTTTTTTGTAGTGTGGAATTTTGTGATATCTTGTGGAGTAAGGAAGTGAATGTATTTTGTACAAAAAATATATATTTAAGGACTATTTAACAGGGGATATTTTCTCTTTCTCTTGACAACAAAACACAGTTAAGTAATTCTATTGTTTGTTGGAATGCCTATCTTTTTCATGTGGGATTCTATATAAGGTAGGAAGGGGCAAGGTGTGGATGGTAAGAAATAAGAAACAGACCTATTCAACCCACAGGCATGGGGTTAGGTACTTCCTGGCTTTGTGCTCCATGTGGTTTAAAGTCTGAGAAGATTCTTTCATTTTAATGACCCTGACTCTCAATATCTAGTAAAAAGAATGCTTAACGTCTAATCCTGCCTTTAAAAGTAATTGAGCCTGAACTGCAAAAGACAGGATTTTTTTACTGCAGCTATTGTAAAAATAATCCTAATATCATTGAAATCAAAGTGAACCTGCTGCTACTGTCTGCTCTTTGCACATGTGTAATTTTAGTTAAGATCACATTCAGTGATCTGTAAATACTTACTATAATGGAGTGTTCACTAGAAAACAAGGATGTCAGGAAGGCAGCGACCTGCAGACCAGCATTCTTAAAGTTCTCCAAACAACAGGAAAGAGAGGAAGAATGTCAACCCTAAATGAAAAACTGGCTGGAAGGGTACATTTTTCTAAATCACAAAGTTACATAACCAAAATCCCACCATAATCCTAAATTAATACAAGGATCAGCCCACCTCTTCTTAATTGGTACTGCACACGATGGGTCATGGAATCTTCTCCTGCTTTTAATGGCGGGTGCACGCCCCTTGAAGGAGTGCACAGGGCAGTAATATGAAGGAGAACCAAAGTGGAAGGAGGAGAAGAAAAAGCAGAGTTGGGATGTCTAGGCAGAGATGTGGGTGCAAAAACCAGACCAGGGGTCCACAGTGGTAGGGTGAGTGAGAAGGGGCTCTGGGGCAGGCTCTGGGCAGTGAGGGCAGGAGATCAGAGCCTTGCCAAATGCATATGGGCCGCAGAGGACTTTTCACTCATCTGCTTGATTACTATGAGATGAGATTCACAGGAGCAAGAAGGAGCCTGTAGAGAGAACAAGAAGAAGGATAGGTGATCAGAACATTACATGGAAACAGGTCTCAGCTGTGGCGGAAGAAAGAGGACAGAGATTAACACTGGACGAAATGTCCTTGAATAAGAGATTCAGAGAAACGAAGTGAGGGATGTGTCAGTACAGGTAGTGCAGTGGGCAGTGCACGGACATCACTCCAACTCCCTCTGTGTACAGGGTGAGCATTTCCTGAGAGGGGAATGGGTGGGACATATGTCATGAGGAGAGGTAATGCTGGGGATAGCATGTTTGGGGACCAGGAGAGGGGACGGAATGTACAACTCATCAGCCCTGAAGGCCTGACTGTGGTGAAAGGCCATAAAGCTGTGGGTATATTGGCCTGCAGGATGAAGCCTTGGAAAGAGAAAAGGCAAGTGGCTGAATAGATCCCAGGCAGGGCAGCTGTAGCAGAGGTACAAGAAGATGCAGACTATGGAGGCGTAGAAAGGAGGTAAAATAGTGTACTAGGGGAACTGGGCTGTGAAAGAAGACAGTGAAACCTTGGGCAGGGGGTCAATGGACCAGAAAACTCTGTGAAGTCAGAGAACCCTTCACAGACTGGAGGAAGCAAAGGGCTTTGATTATGCTCAGAGAGTTGGAAGTGGATGGCTTCAGAAAATGACAAGATGACCATGTGGCATGAGTACCAAGTTGGGTGTATAAAGGTTGTTGGAGGAGAACAGCAAATTTTCTTTGAGCACTGGCTGTTCACAGACATAGGAGTGATCCAAGAAGCTGGCAAGAGTGTTACCAGCTGGTGGGAGAATTACATTTAACGTGGAATTTGTTCAAAGTCCACAGAGCTAAAAAAAAAAAAATCACCACATGAAGACCATCAAGCTGTTTTTCTAACAATGTTATCCCTAAGAATCCACACCTTAATGAAATGTCAAGAATAAGATGTAAAAGGAATTTCACATCCTATATTCTGGATTCTTGGTGCCATGACAGAGCTTCTGGATCAGCCCCGACCTGAGCTCCATCCGTATTGTTTCAGGCATATAATTTGAATCCTCTGTTATTTGCAGCTCAAAGTCTCCCAACAGATACAGGAACTATTTACACAAGTCATTTCTTTTTTTCCGACTCTTCTTTTTCTCTCCTATACTAACTCAGCTAGATTAATTATTCTAGCAGAAATTAACAGTGGATTTCTTCCCAAAATACTTTTGCATGCAAATCAGCTGCATTTTAAACTAATGAAGCAACAACACTTTACTTATGAAAAAGATATGATAGGGTAACATGAAAGACCAAGGTAAGAACATAAACTTAAAAACATTTCCACAAAATTCAGATATGTAAGAGATCAGAATATAAATGCTAAAAAAAAAAAAAAAGTCACAGAAATGGAACTTTCTCTATTATTGAGACCAATGAACAGTTCACCAGAATATCTGAAAGATCGGCCAGTCAGAGAACAAAAACCAGACACGTGGATATTCACTGTCAATCCTCTGAAATGTAAGAGAAACTGCTAAAGAGTGAATACAGACAAACCTGGGTACATGAGCAAAATCTGTGACAGAGCTCTTACAGAAGTACAGAGTATTGATATAATTTGCCTTTTTATTCTCTATCTGTGTTTCTCACTGTCCCATTTTATGGAGACAGCTAGGCTGTTCCTAGGGGCAGTTTATGTATGGCCCAAAGCAGAGGTGACAGCAAGACTCTCCCCTTCCTGACCTTTGTTTTCCTTATGCCTGAGTGTATTGAAGAGATTATTCTATGAGTCTTTGTGGGCAACCAGGCAGATAGAGATGGAGGGAAGGATTGGGAGTAGAAAGAAGAGACCCAGAGAAGGGGAGAACACCAGAGAGAAATGGCCGCCAAGCAATGTAGCTCTCAGCTTGCCAACAGTTTCGGTTTCCTGCTTGGTACATGGAGGCAAATAGCTCCCAAGTTCAACAGGCCATGACCAATTAAGACAGTGAAGCCACCAGCAGCCACCAGGTTGGATCTTAGCTTAGAGGTACTTCCTCCCCAATCCTATGAACTTCCCATGGTGGGTCAAATCTGCGAAAACAGTAGATGCCATGACTCTCTGAGATCCATGTCCCCATCAGCCTGGAAGCATAAAGACGGAGAGAGTCAGTTTTCAAGACAAATTAAGAAATGAATGTGTTTTGCCTACTTGAGTTTGGTGGTATGAAGCTCATACCTGCTGCTGATCAACACACACATAAATTTTGTGGTTGTTTGGTCTTTTTTTGACTTTAGAAAACCAAGTTTGAAACAAAAGGATTTGTGAGAAACACTAATAATACATTTAAAAATCGTATTTTTAAAAAAATTCTCTAGTCTAAATCTAAGTAGAAAATCAATAGACTGATGATAGAATAAAACTGAGGACATAAATATGAACTCATGTTTGTTTTAACATAGATTTCCATAAATGTAGATCTGTGTGCATACAAGGATTAGCATGCACACACATAGTCACCAGCTCTGTCAATCATGAGAGTCTCGAAGAGTGACACTTGAAGAATAACAAGCAGATCCAGAACCAATATCTTTGTTTCTAAATGCCAACTTCCAAAAATTGGAACCACAGTTCCCCAAAGAAATGGCTGATTCTAGGGCAGGGGCAAGGGAAACACAAGATGAGCCAGGAACATCTTATTGTGCCAGAAATAAGAAAGCACTCAAAAAAAGAATGAAAAAATAACAAGTCGAAGACATTTTGACAGAGCACAAGGATTCAACCTGGAAAAACTCCCAATGGCTAAAGCTGGAACAAATTGAGCAACTAAATAAACAAGTAAAATATTAAATTGTGACCCAGAGAAGAAAATAAAATATCTGTGAGTACATATTGGTATAAATAAATAATTTTAAAATAAATAAACGAGGAAATAGGACAAATATTCCTTCAAGGATTCCAATTAATAAATGTAGAAGAACTGAAAGAGAAAAATCATGAGAACACCACAATAACAATTACTACAGGCAAGGTCCACAGATGATGCTAAAATTAGTGAGGAAGACTTAAAAGCTGCAGGATATTGGCATAGCCTCAATGTATCTACCACAAAATGTTTATTAATTGCCACGATGGTTTTAACATATGTCTACAAATTCTTGATCTACCTCCAGGAGGCAGATGTTACTTCTCCACCCCTTGAATATGAACTAGACTTAGTGACTGGCTTCTAATTCACTGAAAGAGAAAAAAAACCTTCACAAAGTTTCCACCTCACCCAGGAGGTCCAGATTACAAGCACCAGGGAGTTCTGGCTGAGAGCACATACCCCTGATAAGCAATAATGAGGATGCTCACCTCTGTTATAGTCTCTCAAAAATTCATAGCCCCAGAGTAGCCATGAGAAAGCATCAGACAAACTCAGACAGAGGGACTTTCTACATAATACCCTACCAGTGCTCTTCAGAACCATCAAAGTCATGAAAACAAGGAAAGACTGAAAACTGTCATGTGCTCCAGGAGAATAAAAAGCCATACAATAATAAATGCAATATGGAATTCTGGATGGGATTCTGGGCGCAGAAACAGGATATCAGTGGAAAAACAGGTGACATCCAGACAGTCTGGACTTCAATAAATAGTGTAGCACCGATGTTAATTTCTTAGTTTTGACAAATGTCCTGTGGTTACATAAGATTTCATCTTCAGGGAAGCTGGATGAGGATGAGAATTATTTGTACTATTCACCAAATTATCTGTACTTTCCCCAGAATGAAAGGTCAGAATCTCATGTAGTTAGTAATAACGTAACACCGTCTGACTCAGCGATTCCATTTTCATTTAGGAATTTATCCCAAGGAGAAAATCACATATACACACGTATATTTGGCTACAAAGACATCCACTGTTGTGTTGCTCTGTCTAGAGTCCGGTCTCCTATGTGGGTTGGGTGCGTTGGGAGGTCCAGTTATGGTTTCCAGAATAGTTCTGAGCCACTGACACCCCAAAGAGCTCAAGAGGAAACAGAATTAAACAAAAAATATTAGCATACCCTTCAAAGAAATTTGTCAGAAAAGTACCTGTGAGGGTATAGAAAGAAAACTAAGTTAAAAAAGAGAGAAAAGATGCCATGGGTGCCAAGGCCGCGTTGTGTTCTCTGTGTGCGCACGTTCTGCTGGCAAACATACACAGAACCAGCCAGAGAGTAGAGTGTCTGCACAGCTGGGAGACATCATTTTGTGACCCATGTCTCATTCAGCAACTGAGACCAAGCGCCACCTCCCGAAGAGGTTTTTTTCCCTTGCCCAGTATCTGGATTATGACTTTGGAGACTCGAGTGCAGTTTATTTTAAGACCCAGCTATCAACAATGCCCATGCACGTCCAGCTGATAGGCCAAGTTCAAAGGTAGAGCAGCTGTTCCCAGAATAGAAACGTGTACTCTGTGCTTCTACTGCGACTGAGTGCCAGACTGTCCCCACCAGGCCATGGGGACCCTCACTGGCTCTACCTGCCCACGACCATGTTCTGGGAAGACCAGGGTCCCCAAAACTCGCACAGATGACAGATGAACAGGAGTCTTGTGTCAGGCTATTTGTAGCACAAAGTTGTAAAAATGCACCATGATGTTTTTAAATGTATATATGAATTACCCAAGAGAAATTGAGTTCGGCCATTCATATTCCAGATGTGCCTGGCCAACACTCCAGCACTTTGTTCAGCAAATGTGCTCATGCTTAAACGCTTACTGTTAAAAGGGTTGGTTATTTTGCCTTCCCCCCACCTCCCTAAAAATGACTGTGCCTTATAATACTCTTCTAAACTTAAGCCACCTGCTTAAAAGAACTCACTTTTCCTTTAAGATTTACCTGTCTTCACAATATTTCAAAGAGAAAGTCTAGACTGATTTTACAGTTGTGTAGACTTGGTGAATCTGCACATCTGTAAATTAGTACTTGCCCATTAGGCCAATATGCCTTGAAAATGGTATCATTAGCTGGCTGGCCAATTCTGAAGAAACTCTTTCTGGCCACCAGCCGAGGGGCTCAGTGGAAGCTGAGAACCTTCACCGTGTCATTGTGTCGTCCACACCCTGTGAGGCTGTTTCCACACTCCGCTGGCCTTTCATAAGGCATGCAATCTCACTTTCAAAATCACTGACCAAAACCACTTGCCCTATAGCCATGACATGTACCTCCACCCGGTCAAAGATCCTTCTGAAACTTTGATAAAAGCCAAGGAGAACAAAGTCTCTTGTTCCTAGAACCATTCTGCAGACCCATCCCAAAATGTCAGTGACATCTTCCCAGCCAATCTCAGCAGCTGCTGCTTCTCCTTCTTCCCCTGTCAGGTCCCCCACCCTCACCCCCAGCCATTACCTCAGACTTTGTTCAAGAGAGGGGCCAGTGATCTGGGTGGCTCCTGCTCACCATAAACTCCTCAGGGCTTCACAGAATCCTGACATCCCTGAGATTGGACTGGGCTGGCTTCTTCTCACACTCTCTGCTTTATGCAGTCATAATCAACTGGGACCACGGAAGCTTATTCACACCATTCCATTATTTGTATTTCACAATAAAGCTTATTCACACCATTCCATTATTTGTGTTTCACAAAACTGTTTGTGAAACAGTTTTGTACGAGTGCATCTCAGAAGCAAACAAGACAAAAACCATCTTTAAAATTTCTCTTACATGTACTCACTGTCATTATCAGTTTAAAATGATCAGAAGCTTCATGGTTTTAAAGCTTGGGAAAATTAATGTTCCTCTCTTTTTTTGCTTGCAAGAAAGCATGCACCAGTGAGACAGGTCCCATTTGAGACTTACAGAATTCAATGATGTAGCTCTGTGATGTAGAAGTGAATGATCACTTCTATTTTTATCCCCATTGTTTTTAAGAATGGGGAGAGATGGATGGTGTTGAAAAGGAAGAGCCACGGCAAAAAGGAAGTCATAGTTCACTAAAGGTCCAAACACTGAATTTGAACTCTCAAGATAGCCATAAAACATGTAGAAGTATTTTATGTTAGGTAAAAACTACGAGTGGTGGGGGTGGGAAAAGAATGAGTCATACCAGTTAGGAATGGCAAACATTGCATGAATTAGTTGTAGGTATTAAAAAATTAATTCCTCATAAACTAAGGGCTATTTTCCTAGCTAATCTTCAGCTGATCGGGAGTATCATGGATACTTAAAAATCTATCCTAATGAGACAGGAGTTTTCAAAGTTTGACTCCAGGACCAGCAGCATTCATGGTTCTCCTAGATTGAGAGTTGGGTGAACCATCGCATATGCTCATCAATAGGCCCATTTAATCATCAACTTTACCCAGAATCCAAAAGTGAAGAACCCAAGAAAAGATCAGGTTATTAGTGAGAGCCTTTCATAGAATTAACCAGAGGTCACAGGTGAGCCCCTCCTCACCCCACCATACCAGTCATGTTTCCAGAGTCACAGACAAGGAATCTAAGTTGGAAGGTGGACTTGGACACCACTCTGTCCTTGGTAAGGAGTGATCCTAGGCACTGACTCCCCAGCCCTTCCTGACATTAGAAGCTGGGCCTGTCAGGAGTTTCTGTAGGAGGGAGCTGTAGGCGGCCTCTGGACTGGACATCCAACTGACCTCCCACAGTGAACGTGGGCTGGAGGGCTCCTAAGCAGACTTTTCCTCAACAGCATTCTCATCGCACTGTAGCCATTACCCTTTTCCTATACACTCCGGAAAAGCAGTGATCTCTTTGCTCAGCTTTGTGTTCTCAGAGCCTGAAACCTGGTAACTCTCAGGAAATACTTGTTACACAAGGAAAGACCTAAATGCTTTCAATATCCAAGTAGCTGACAAAGAGATGAGTTACTTTGTTTCTGCCAACCCTGACTGCTTTGCCAATATAACAAGAAACACAGTCTGAGAACCAATTCTCCAATCCACTTTAAAATAATATTTGAAAATGCACTCGGCACTCAGCATTGATCCAGACAACCAGGAAGAGAAAAGGTATGGAATCTGATCCCTGCCAAAGAGGACCGACATTTGATTGAGAAGACTCATACTCAAAACTGTTGGACTGAAAAGCCACAGCTCTAGTTAATGTGGCAGTATTCTCAAGGTGCACCAACCAACCGTCTTTGCTAGAAATAAGCTGCGTGTAAGTAGATAGAGGAGAAAATCAAAGTCAGAGGCATTTAAAAGATCTCGAGCCATCATCCCACCTACCTCTTCCTTTCTACCCCCAATATTTTGTTGCAAAATTTCTCAAATAAACAGCAAAGCCAAAAGAATTTTTTGCATACCACCAGATCCTATCATTCACTACTCTACCTGCCTTATCACACATCCCTCCATCTAGCATGTGTCCACTCATCCATCCCCACTCATCCCCTTTCAGCTCAAGGACAAAGTTAACAAGCTCCAGTTTCATGTTGCATTTGTTCAGGGAAAACAGAATGGGCATCACAGCAACTCAAAGGAAAGAATTCAGAAGGAATAAGGCAAATTTTTTATAAGAAAATTTCCCACTGTAGACCTTTCTCCAAACAGAGTTGTCAATTGCTTATAAATCTGGCCAAACCATTCCTACTTCCACCCTCAAAATCCCAGCAGGTTGGTCATACCAGTGAATATATTGTCGAATATATTGGTTACAGCAGAACATTGTTTCAGGACATGAGAGAAAGGTCTGCACTTGTGGAGGTTGATGGGAAAACGGGATCCCTTTGTGTAGTGGACCCCTCAGCAGAGCCTGCCGGTTGCAATTCTGACCATTAGGAAATAATGCCAGGAAAACTGCCCTGAAAACTTACCAATGTGGACTTCAGCTGCTGGGAATTTATTGCTTAATACTTTGGAAATTCAACCTGTCATTTTTACAGGTATTATTAAGCATGTATCATTGAATTAAATAAGATAGATATGATTATGTGACAATGATGTGGGATCTTCAGCATTTATTTACTTTAAAAATTTATGAGTTCTTAGTAATTGTTTACCTGATCAAAGGCTCGAGAGCGAAAAAAATAATGTCAGAGATAGTATCAACCTGGCAAGCGAGAGGTGTAGCTTCCCCACTAGGTCCTCCAAAGCAGGGGTCCCCAACCCCTGACCCACAGACCTTTATCTGTTATTGGCTTGTTAGGAACTGGGCCACACAGCAGGAGGTGAGCGAAGCGTCATCTGTATTTGCAGCCACTCCCCACCTCAGCTCCACCTCAGATCATTAGGAACTCCAGTCCCTGGTGCCAGAAAGATTGGGAACTGCTGCTCTAAAGCATTTGGAACCCATGTCTTTAGTTAAAGGCTGCATCAATTTAAGAGAAAATTTAAATAAAATCCAAGGTAAGAAGTCCAAGACACTAAGTAATAGGCACAGATTTGATTTTTACAAAAAAATCAAATTTTTACAAAATCAAGTTTGTTATAAATGTAAGTTGAGTTTCTGAAATACAAGACAGAAATTGGGAAGGACGTTCATAAATAACGAGAGCTGAATTGGAGCTCTGGTAGGGGTCTCTCGGCTAGCTAGATTGCATACAAATGCTGTCCCCTTCAAATAAGAGCTGTGAGCAAAAATCAGAAAGCCTCAGGATGTTTGGAGAAGGGTCTACAGTGAGTTAACTTCATGGGGTCACCCCTGCGCCGGAGTCAGCATAAAAAGTGTTCCCGGACTGCCTGCCAAGAATGGCCTTTCTCAGGTCGATTGGCTCCATGTCTCTTGGAGAATATATACAAATTCAGCAAGGTGGCTTGTGGCATTATTTTCTTCTGTCTGAATTCAGCAGATGAGCCACCTGTGAGTGCAGATGCAGATACTCCAGGGCATCTGCCCTCACTCTCACCTTGAAGTGCTGAGCTGAACAGATTGTCTGCACCCAGGTGACCTCTGTGTTCTTACAAGTTAACTTTCTCCTGGAGGACTCCTGAAGTATCACAGTCTTTCCTTTCATCCTGTTTCCAGGCCTCTGTTCTTGCTCTCCAGCTTGCATCTATATTGCCAGTCACTAGGAAGAGTTGAGTGACTTCAGGAAGGCTTCTTAATTGTTAAGATTGTTACCTTGATGAACACCCTCTGTAGTCTGGCTTCTGTAAAGGGGTTTAGGAGAGGAGACTACTCAGAAGTTCCTCCCATGTAAGAAATGTCTAAGTTTCTCAGAAAGACAGAGAGAGCTGATGCCAGCAAGGAGAACCCCATAAATAAACCCACAGATTTAGTTGAACGTCAATGTTTTATTTCAAAAACCTTGTGCCAAGCAATGAGAATGTTCTAGCTTTGAGGACCATCCTTGAAAAGTACCCAGAATGGAAACTGTCCTGGCCTCCTGACATAATTTGTTCTCATGCTCTCCATTTCTCCTGACTGCATTGTCTTCACCCATCACTTCAAAGTTCCTGAAAATTTGAAACCAAAGAGTAACTGTTTTCATAGTGTCAGAAAACAGCATTGGTCATTCCTTTGCTGTAATTTTTAATATTAATAAAGCATTGTTCCCAGTCATTGCTAACTGTTCCTCTTACACTGAATATCATGGCCAATAAAGTAATACATTTTCAAATCATTATTATGAAGAGTGATTTCCTCAGACCATCCACTTCCCACAGGCCTACCTCGAGAACTCCTGAGGGGTCTGTGAGTCACCACCAGGACAGGGGTGCAGGAGGCAGTCTGACCTCAGCATCCACCTACATGCTCGCCACAGCTGACCACATCCTGCACTGGCCCAGGTTATTCTGGGAGCCTTTGATCTCAGTACCTGGAAACCTATCCATCCTGGAAGTGGAGGCCAACTCCTTTTTTTTACCCCAAGGTAGGGACTCACTGATCAGGTCAAGGAGACCCCTGCATCTTCTCAGGAGCCACCCATGGGCCTGTCACCAGATCCCATATAGCCATGTTCATTCCGTGGTGGATGTCTCCACCTGTCACCTGGCCAAAGCCCTTTACCTTCACTCAAGACCTATGGTCCCTTGTGATGTACTCGCTATAGCCCATTTCAGAGCCAATGTTTTTCCCTAATTGGGCCATCCAAGCCCTATCACATTACATTCCTGGTGAAAGATTTAACATTTGATGTCTCTGTGTAATGGGAAAATTGAAGGGTAAATGTACTCTAATGACCATACACAAGTCTTGGGATGTAGACTCCCAGTGAGAAAGAACCATGTTACCCTCTGTCATGAAGAATGGGGAGAAGTGGAAAGACCCCACCTAGATGTCTCATGGACTTGCTACTCCTTGAACTTATGTTCTCAAGGAGAGTATTTTTGTTTTGTTTTGTTTTGTTTTTTTCTGAGATCCTCTTTCTGGACAATGTAATAGAGGTCACACAACTAAAAACCCTTGAGCCAACAAATCCTGGGATCCCACACTAACTGAAGAAGCTGGAGGAAGGCCACAGAAGCTTTTGGTGCCCAGGGAGAAGTGCCCAAAGCCATGTCTGCTGGCCATTCCTCCCCCTACACAAAACCTGGCCCTGCCTTCTTGCCAGTTCTCAAGTCCCTCACTGCCATGAATTGGCTTTTTAGATCACCCTTAGTTCACAGTTGGAATGTGTTTTCCTGGTTTATCCACTATTCTCTTCTAACTTAACCTGAGCCTCCAGATTTAAAGTTATGATGATCCAAAGTTTTTTTCCTCTTTCTGTCCCCTTTGTTTACTTTTAAGTGCTTATGTGAGCATGATAGTCCATGAATCCCTGGAACATTCCACCTGACTTTTATTGAATAGAATTTACTCTACTCGTCATAAATCAGAGTCGTTGAGGTTTTTCAGTTACCTATGGGCCTTCAGGCAACAGGCTGACCTTGAAGGCAGGATTTATGTCTTGCTTTATGATCTCTGCCTTTATCTGACTTTGCAAGATCCTAAGGCTATGGCAGCCCACAGAGCAAGGAGTCTGGAGACCTTTGATTGGTGTTACTACTTAGAGACTTGCAGCCTTGAAGCAAGGATCCGATGCTCTCACAAACTCCAGGGGTTGAGGGACTAGTCATTTCATTTCTCTGTTGTTTGGAATAGAGAAGGGAGTAAGAGAGTCAGGAAGGAAGGATAGGGTGGGTTTGTGTCCTTGTTTTTTCTGTTCCCATTCTGAACGTTGAATTCTCCAGATTTAGTCTATAATTTTACTCTCTCTATCCCCTATTTAACTACTTTTTGTCTTTTTACTCTAATTACAGGGGGATGATTCTTTTCTACTTTATCTTCCAACTTCATCCAATGTATTTTTTAAAATTTTAGCTATTATAGATGTATCTCCTCTCCCACCCTCACCCCTAAGCTCTTCCTTTTTTATAGATTCTGTTCTTGTTTTATTGATGAAATATTTTCTCTGTAGCTATGAGATTTGTTTTGATATTTTTATTACTGAAAAGAATTATTTTATTGCCACAAAGACCTTTCTCATGATGCTGTTTTATATCTATGCCACCTCTCTCCCACCACCAGCCCCCTCACATTACCTAACCCCTGGCCTTTACTAATCTGTTCTCTACCTCCATACAAATGAACCTTTAGGCACTGGCTTATTTTACTCAGCATGCATCAAAAGTTAATTCCTTTTATATTGCTGAGTAAAATTCTATGGTATAGATGTGCTATAGTTTAACAATTCACCCACTGAGGCACACTTTGGTTGTTTCCAGTTTTTGTCTATTACAAGTAAAGCTCCTGTGAAAAATCATATACAGGGTTTCTGTGGACAGAGCTTTAATTTTACTGGGATGAATGCCCAGGAGTATGATTGCTAGGTTACATGGTATTACATGTTTAGTCTCTTAGGAAACTGTCAAACTGTTTCCCAGAGTAGTTATACAATTTTACATTTGCTCTAGAGTGATCCAGTTTCTCCCCACACACACCAGCATTTGGTATTGGAATATTTTTATTATTTTATCTCTTCTCATAGTTGTGTAATAAAAATTTCATTGTGTCCTTTTCTTTTTCCTAATGGCTCATCATGTGTCTATTTTCCATCCATATTCCTTTTTATGCCTTTTACCCATTTTCTATTTGAATTTTTTAATGTTGAGTTTTGAGAGTTCTTTACATACTTATATATGCGACCTTTGTCAAATACGTAGTTTTTAAATACTTTATTTCAGTGTAGTTTGTCTTTTCACCCTCTTAACAGGGTATTTTGAAGAGCAAAAGTTTTAATTTTAATGAGGTATAATTTATCGATCTTTTTCTTTTATAGATTATGCCTTGCTGTCATGTCTAAGAACTCTTTACCAAGCCCCAGGTCCCAAAGAAGTTCTCTTATATTATCTTTAAAATATTTAAAATTTTATACTTGACATTTAAATCTGTGATCCACTTTGAATTAGCTGTTGTATAAGGTGTAAGGTTAAGTCAAGGCACATTTTTTTCTGCACATGGATATACAATTGCTCCAGCACTGTTTGTTGGAAGACAATCATTCCTTTATTGAATTTCTTTTGCACCTTTGATAGCAATTGATGATGCCCTTGCAGAGCTGTTCCTGGGTTCTCTATTTTATTGATGTATCTTTCTTTTTGCCAATACCAGAGTATTGATTAATGTAGCTATATAATGTCTTGATATCTGGTAAAGTGATTCCTCCCATTTTATTCTTTGTTTTTAGAATTGTTTTAGTAATTCTACTTATTTTGCTTCTCCATATAAATCTTAGAATAATGTCTATTTCTACCAAAAAAATAATTGCTGGGATTTGTTAGAAATTTTGTTAAACCTGTATATTAATTTGGGGGAATCAAGCTTTTTATTATTTTGAGTCTTCTAATCCATGAATATTGTATCTGTCTCCATTTATTTAGATCTTTGATTTCTCTTTTCAGCACTTTGTCATTTTCAGCATACAAATTCTTTGCATATTTTGTTAGATTTGCACCTGAGAACTTTTCTTTAGTGATTGTAAGTTGTATTTTTAATTTGTTTCCATATGTCCATTCCTAGTATAGAGAAATACAATCAATTTTTGTATGTTGATCTTGTATCCTGCAACCTCACTTATTAGTTCTAGGAGTTTTTATTTGTTTGTTTTTTGGAAATTCCTTAGGGTTTTTATGAAAACTATCATGCCATCTGCAAATAGGAGCAGCTTTACTTTTTTCTTTCTGATCTATATGCCTTTTATTTTCTTTCTTTTATTTACTGAGCTAGGTACAACTTCCAGTACTATGTTGAATAGATGTGGTGAGAGTGGTCATCCTTGTCTTCTTCTGCATCTTAGGGGAAAGCATTCATTCTTTCACCAACAAGTAGGATGTTAGTCATAGGTTTTTTGCAGGTGCTCTTTATCAAAGTGAAGAAGATCTACTCTATTCCTAGCTTTCTGAAAATTTTATCATAAATGGATGATAATTTTGTCAAATATTTTTTCTGCAACAATTGAAATGATTATATGATTTTTCTTTTTTTAGGCTATTGATATTGTGGATTATATTGCTTGATTTTTGAATATTAAGCCAGCATTCCATTCCTGGAATAAGCCCAACTTGGTCAGAGTAATAATTATTTTTATATATTGTGAATTCTACTTGTTAATGTTTTGTTACGAATATATGTCCATATTTACGAGAAATATTGTTCTGCAGTCTTATCTTATACTGTCTTTGTCTGGTTTGGGTATAAAAATACTTGCTTTATAAAATAATTTGGGAAGTATTTCTATTTTCTGAAAGAGATCATGTAGATTTCAATATAGAATTGGTAGTGTTAATTCTTTTTTATATAGCTTGGTAGAATTTTTCAGTAGAACCATCTGGGCCTAAAGATTTCTCTTTTGATAACTCATAAATTATGAATTCCACTTCCCACTCTAATTGTGTATTTTATATTGAAAGAATTATAGTCGTTTTTCAAAGATTGGTATATTGTATCTAAGCTGTCAAATGTATATGTGCAGAGTTGTTTCTAGTTTTTCCTTATTACCCTTCTTATGTTTTTAGGGTGTGTAGTGATAGACTCTGTTTCATTCCTGATACTGGTAATTTCTGTCTTCTGTTTTTTATTTGTTTGTTTTTTGTTTTTGTTTCTGTTTTGTTTTGTTTTTTGTTGGTCTTGCTAGAGGTTTGTCAGTTTATTGATCTTTCAAAGAACTACCTTTTGTTTCATTGATTATTTTTCAATTTTTTAGTTTTAATTTAATTAATTTCTGCTGTTACATTTCTTTTACCCTTCCTTTCACTTGCTTTTTACTAATTTTGCTCTTCTTTTTCTCATTCCATGAGGCAAGAGCTTAGATTTGAGATATTTTCCCTTTTCTAAACTCAACTTTTTAAAACATTTTTTAATCAAGAAGAAAGGTTTGTGCATGGTTTAAATTTAATTAATATGGAAGAAAAAGCTTTTCACAGGTGTGCATATTGTATAAAATTGTCATATTTCTATGATTCATTTAAATGTCCACATAGTTAACATCATACCCATTGAATATTGTACAATGTATCATATTCCAGATGTAGGCATTAAAATTTAGAAGTTAACAGTTTATTTATTAAGAATGATGGTGGAGGAAAGATTGCCCACACTTCTCTACACTACAGCATTTCAGCCTGGTCTAGTCGTCCTCAGAGGTTGGGCAGGAGATGCCCATAAGGGATCTGCTCCCCCAAACGAGCCATGAACAGCCCAGAACCAAGAGCAGATATGAAGACAGGCAAGAGTGAGTGTCAGTGTATGGCATCCATTCTCCTCCCCTTTGCCCTCAGGCTCCAGCCAAGTGAGATTGAGGGATCCAGGCCCTGGGCCTCTTCACAGGCACCCCCAGCATTGGTCATCTATGCATGAAGTTCAGCCCAATGTCTTTCAAGAGGGTTGCGACCACCAAAGAGTTAAAATAGATCAACAGACTCCAAATAGACAAGGCTTTTCAACTCTACCACTTACCAGCTGTGTGACTTTGGGCAAATGGACAATCATCTCTGTGATTCATCTGAAAAATGGGGTGATATTTGTGTTGCCCTCATAGAATTGTTGTGAGAGTTAAGAAGTCATGCTGTTTGAAGCTATTAGAGCAATGTGTTGCAGGAGTGAGAACCAGGTCAATGCTGATATTTGTTCTCTCCGTCCCTATCAAAAAATTCCTTCAGTCCTTTCTGTTTAAAACTCACATAAATAAACCAGTAATATAAGTAAACCTTTGATGGTGGAGGAATGAAGAAGTCTTCAATTATTGTTATGTTCATCTGCACCCCTACCCCAAGCAAACCCTTCTGTAACCAAGAAAAAGCAGTTATTCAACAATATTGCAGATGCTTGTTCAAAAAGCCAGGAGCCCGGGAGGGGTACACAGAACCGGTCCAAGCAGAGCGCAGACAGGTTTGCACGCACCCACCCATCCACTGCTTTCTTGTGGATGATTGGATAAACACAACCAGGGCATTTGTGTCAAATTACACTGTAGATAGATGGTGTGTATAAACAGTCTCCTGGAAATGGCCAGCGCTGCTGGCAAGCCAGCCCCTACCACAGTTTCCCAGGTGTGGCATGCGGTGAGGCAGGCACTTTTTTGGACTAACTTGACTCAAGTATCAGGGCTGCTGAAGACTGAAATACCCTGTTTGTGGGATTCAGATGCAGGCATCAAACCTTCAGACAACTCTCCTCCATTAAAACAATGGAGAGAATCAGAAGTGCCTCCACCCAGCCAAGGGGCTTCTAGCCCATTCTTTCTCCTCTCGCTTTCGGAACATGCAGGCTTCTAAGAACACACAAGAGTGTCAAACACATAAACACACTAGACCCTTGTCGCCTCCCCAGGCTGAGTTCACATTTCCCTTTCTGTCTACTCCCACTGGATCTTCTTTCTGACTATAGACTCAGAGGTTCCAATCCCCTCCTCAGGTTTGGTCATTAGCTAGAACAACTCACAGAACCCGGAGAAACACTTTACTTATATTACTGGTTTATTATAAAGGGTACAACTCAGGAACAGACAAATAAAAGAGATACATAAGACAACTTCTGGGCACGGAGCTTCCATGCTCTCTCTGGGTGTGTTCACCAGCTTGGAATCTCCCTAAAACCCAATGTTTAGGGATTTCTATGTCATCATTGATGAAAACTATTGGCCATTGGTGATTAACTCTGCCACCAGCCCCTCTCTCTTCCCAGAGGTGGGGCTGAAAGTTCCAACCCCATGATCACATGGTTAGTTCTGTGAACCAGCCCCAATCCTGAAGTTATCTGCAACTCCTACCAGTCATCTCATTAGCATACAAAAGACAATAAAATAAAGGATTTTAGGAGGTCTGAGCCAAGAACCAGAAACAGAAGACCATACATTTATTTTGTATTATGACATAGGGTCCAGGTACTCACCTTCTATGAATGGTTGGACACATTAGCTCCTTCACAGGAGTACAGTTCCTTTGCACTGTGCACCCCACACATGCGCGCACACATATACACACACAAATATACACATACATATCCATAAGCACACATATGCATACACATCTACACATATGCATGCACACATACACACATAAACACACATATGCATGTATGTATGCACATGTATTCTTTTTTACACGTACACATGCACACACATATACGCAGTTACACAGTTACATGAACACGTACACTAGTTATCTGTCTGAATATTATAAATACCCTTACAAAATACAAAATGTGAAAAGAACTGGCACAGGGCAGATTAATTCTGACCTAAGGACTGCAAAAAGCATCCTGGGATGCGGGAGGCAGAGGCTAGGAGGAAAGAGAAGGAGAAAGGAGGTGCATTTAATGATGCAAAGGTCTGGTCTTCCCAGATATTCAGCTCCTGCAATGCCTTAGCTTTGCTGGAAAAGGTTTCTCTGTGGTCTAGAGTCTTACAACTGAATGTCTTTGAAGCTACACTGCACCTGCTTGCCAGGCTGCAGGCAATAATGTGTTGGGAAAGTGAATGTGTTTCTTTTTTTTAAATTATAAATAAAGATGTAATATGTTTGTTCAAATGACATTCAAGTTTGGTGTCGTGTGGTTGGTTTTCGAAAGTATACAAATATAAATCATACTATCTTTATTTTATTCCCATAAACCTAGATTTGATTTGATAGCCGGAGCATGAAGCAATTTTAAAATTATTTAGTACCTGACATTTTATTTTTCTCTAACATTAATTATGGAATTATTCCAAATAGATAAGGGGAACACATTGTACAACTCTCCCATCCACCACTTAGATCCAATAATTGCTAACATTTTGTCATATCTGCTTTATGTATATACATTGGTTTTAAAGTCATTTAAACATAACTTTCAGACATAAACGCATTTCACCATTTAACAGTTCAGTAAGAATGTCCTCAAAATAAGGACATTCTCCTAGAGAAGCACTGTGCTGTTATTACACCTAATAACATTAACAATAATTTTATAATACCATTCAATACTCCACGTATTGAAATCCCCTCTAAATTGTCTTTCATGCTGGTCAGTTGACCTAGGAGTCTATCAGGGTCCATACTTGTTGTTATGAATGCTGCGTGTTTTTAGCTGTTTTTGTACTCGAAACATTCTCACTCTTTTGCTGACCTTGACTTTTGGAGGAGACCAGGCCTATCAACTATAGAACATCGCTCTCTGGACTTGTCTCATTGCTACTCCCTTGTGTAATTTACCTTGTTGCTCTATCCTTGTTTCATCCGGTAAACTGGAAGTGCAGGCTCTGGGCTTGACCTTTGATTCAAGTTAAGCATTTTTAATGAGAATACAGCATCAGCGTTGTTGCTTGCTAGATACTGCAGCATCTCATGCTGTCAGGTTGATCGTGTATGCATGACACTAAGCTTGATCCTGTAAAGGTGCTGGCAGCCAGGTATCCTCACTGAAAATAAAAAGTGTTTTCCTTCTCCAGGTAGCACTGTGTGGTTAACCAGTTCTCCACACTTTCATCTCTGAGTGCATTAAATCGCTTTGTCCCACTCAATTATTTCCTCTAGAGCTGCAGGAAGGGAACTGCTAATTCTTTCATTTTTGTCTATATTTATGAGCTGGCATTGTTCTGTTAAGCAGGGGTGCAGAGGGGGAGACTTTTATTGCCAGACTCAGGGAAGCTGGTTTTCTCCTAAGAAGTAGTAACAGAATTTGGCCTCTAGGGGCTGTGCGGGAGAATGGAGGACCTCCCTGCTCCCCCCGCCCCCCGCCGGGGTCCAGTGTCTGACCTTCATGGCCAGGGAGCAGGGAGTGAATGGGGGTGGGACACTGGGTCTGTGAGAGAACCAGACTGTGTGGGGAGAACTACCTAAGACTGGGAATCTTTGGGGTAAAGGTGCCTTGTCAAAAGAAGAGTTTCAAGTATGCCACTGTATGTCAAATCCTGTATCTCCTTTGGGACACCTGCAGTAAGGAGCCGCATTGTTTGTTAGGGCTTCTGCAGTCCGTAGACTCCGTAGTGGCTAGTGCTCAGTCTTGTTGCCCTGGTGATGGCAAGTGGCCCAAGAAGCACACTCCCTTCTCTCCTTTTCTTGACTTGATGCTGTAGGAGTGGAAAATGGAGGCACATTCGGTCTTACTTGCAATTTGGCACTAAAATGGCTTCTCAGAACTTGCACAAGACACTGAGTTTGGAAGGTCAGTTGTTGCGGTGACTCACAGTAGCGCAGGCCGATTGTATTAAGTAGAAACATGGACAGGCAGCACCGGCCCTCCACTGAGCTCCAAGGGCTGGCCAGAGCTCTGCAGCGCCTCCCATCGCTCGCCCAATGTTGCCAGAGCCTGGGTTTCTCTACAGGGAACAACAGAGAAGGCCAGCAGCCTTACTATGTTACATTATGACAGGTGCTCATTAGGGCTCCATCCCATCCCAAATAAGCATTCGCTTCCAGCTCTAGGATAAGGCAGCCCCGGGTTCTCCTCTGGAGGCAGGAGAGCACGTCAGGTACAGGTATCTGAGGGAGACCCTTCCCCAAGATTCCCCACCAGCGGCTCCAATCTCATCTGCTGAAGAATGTACAGCCTTGCTTTCGATAACGGGCCTCCTGGTTCCTTTTTCTTGCCTTTCTCTTTTTCTTCCTTTCTCTTTCTTTCTCCCTCCCTCAGAAGCTCTAGGGTCGCTGCTGTGTTCTTTCATTCCAAGGCCTTCACTTTCCGTTTCCAATAGAAGATTTGGAAATCGCCTCCCTGGGGGTGCTTCTTTCAGAAGTGCTTCACATGGAGCATCTTATTAAATCACAAAGGGGCGAATCCGTGCGCGGGGCGGAGGGATCGCTGACATCCGCCTCAGCAATTTCGCTCGCGGTGCGACTCTCCAGCCCAGGGTGGGGTCGGGGGTCCCCAGCGCTAGCGCCCAGGGTAGCGGGTCCCTGCATCCGAGGTTTGGACGCGGCGGCCGCGAGGCCCCGTCTGCAGGCGCTACTCCTGCAAGCCGGGGTCAGTCAGTTTCAAACGGAAATGATTATGATCACAGTGATAATAACGATCTTAATAGTAATAATCATCCCAAACTCTCGCCATCAGCGCGCCCTGCCCAAGCCCAGTCCCCGACCCGGTTCGGACCCGTCCCCGCTGGGTCATGGGGTCCCAGGGTCGGCGCCTGAAGCTCACTCAATGGGCGCAAGGTCTGAAGCCTGAACTCGGGTAAGCGCAGAGGGGCGAGTCGACCCCTAGGGCACTGCGAGGCGGGGCGCAGGGCGCGGAGAGGTGGAGTTCGGGAGGCAGGAGCGGCGGGAGATGGGGGCGGAAGGCTTAAGGCGGGAAGCCGGGGATATGGGGGCGACAGCGATGTGGGGAGATAGAGACGGGGATTGAATTTGGGGACGCAGCGGGTGGTGGGAGATGAAGACAGATGCAGGCTGATGGGGGTGTGGGGGATGGGGAGATAGGGACTGGGGGCGGGGAAGTTGGGAACAGTGCAGGGAGGTGGAGGTGAGGGAGGGGACGGGGAGTGGGGACTGGAGGCGGAGAGCGGGCCCCGCCCCCCGGGCCGCTGGAAAAGTTTGCACCCCAGCGCGCGCTAGTAGAGGCTAGTAGAGGCTGAGGAAGCTGGTCCAGGGACACCCGACAGGCACCTGGAGCTGAACGTGGAGGCAGGACGAGCCCAAGCGAGATCCGCAGACCCCTCGAGCCCTAAAACTATCCTGGTGTCCCCGCCCAGCTCGCATCTGAGCGGAGCAACCGACGCCGGGATGCCAGTGGCCCAAGTCCCCTTCCCTGACGGAGGCGAGCCGGCGGGACAAGGTGAGCGGCCGCGGGGTGGGTGGGAGCAGCCAGGCCCACTTTTCTCACGAAATTCCAGCAGATCCCCGGCAGAATCTCACATCAACGTCACCCCCTCCCCCAAAGTTAGGCGCCCTCCCAGAATGAGAACCTGGGGACTCTGAGACTGTGTGGTCATGGTCATTCTCCTGGGAAAATTATTTTTTTAAGTTACGTTTGCCACAAATTTTCATTTTTCTTCATATTTCTCAAACAAGGCATTCGAGACTGTCAGAACTGGGGGCTAGGAGGAAAAGTCCCGGTGCAGTGATGTTACCACGAAAAATCTGTATGCTGCATTCATAATGGAGCTAAAACCTGGACAAGGGGCAGGAGAAGTCCTTCTCTGGCTTTATGCAGGGAGCCTGCTAGATTTGCCACTTTTAACCACCCTTCTCCAAATTGTTGGTCTTCCTTACACCCCTCTCTCTCCTCTTTCTCTCTCTTTCTGGCATTGGGCACTCCCAATGACATATTTCTTTGCGGTGTTTTTATATTTAGAGAGACTTCTGGTTAGATTTTTAAAAAGAACACACTTTGTTTTAAGGACAAAGAAAGAGCAGCAACATGAACTGAAGGCTTTTCTGGAAAATTATTTCAAAAATGGACATCCACCCTGCAAATAGTACTTTCCCCTAGCTGGAGCTCTGAGTACTTCTGGAATTAGGAATTTCTCCTCTGGACATCAGAGGATGCAGACATCGTATGTAATTAATTACATGTTCATAGTTTACCTTCTCAGCATTTATTTTCATTGATGAAAATCTTGCAGCCATGATTAAGAAAAATATAATTACTAGAAAGTACAAGGGAAGGATTAGGTTCTGTGGGTTTATGACTAAGGATGGCCATGCGGGTGGCTGGTGTTGGTGTAGGAGGTGGTAGTGGTGGTAATGGCGGTGGTGGTGATGGGGTTGTGTGTGTGTGTGTGTGTGTGTGTGTGTTACTCGGTTCTGGAACTGTCTGGATCTGTACAATTTCTCACTTAATTGATGCAGAGTTCAATTCCAGTATGAATAATTTTGTGGCCATAGAAGAGTCACATATTGGGTTTTCTCAGTCAGCAAATGTTTACTTTGGGCCTGCTGTCCAGCTACTCTTGTTACCTGACACCAGAGATGTAAAATGCAAGGTCAGCCCTTAAGAGCCGCCCCTAAAGATATAGAACCAATGATTGTTCATCCAGTTTTCATCTTTGAAAATTCTACTTTCCCCCTTTATATTTGTGGATTTCCTTAAGTGCATGAATCTCCTAATTTTCTGTCGTGTGGATAGTAAAAACTCATGTCTCCTGTAGAAGGGGGCTTACACATGGGCTTTATTTCTGAATATTCAAGGACTGATTTTTTTTCTCTGGAAATTATCACACACTTTTGATTCCATGGTATCTCTTCTATCTCCTAAAGATGCGTATATTTTTATTACCAAACAATGAGCATGCCACCATCTTAAAAAGTCTTGTAGAGCTCCATTTTTTATGCCAGGATTTAGGACTATGACTTGAGTACTGACACAGCTGGCAAGGCACCTTCAGGCAGTCAGCCACATGAGCCAGAACCTAACCATAGTACTGTGGCCTGCAGGAGCCCATTTTTTCACCTTTGGCTTCATAATTCCTTTCTTATCAGTTCTGGAGTTATTTCTTATTATTTCTTTGCCATACATTTTCTGTTGACATAACTAATTGTCTTAGGAGATTTTCCATAGCTTTTGGAAATAATATGATAAACTGAGTGAAATCCTATCTAGTGTCAGTTAATAATATATTTCAGTTATTGTTGTTACAGCCACTGGACATAGAGTTGCCTTTTTTTGTTTTATTATCATTCTATTTTTGAGAAATTGAAGCTGTGTCTCGCAGAAATTCAAAGAGCCTGGGCAACAGGCCAGTTAGGTCAAATCAGTGATGAGATTGCTCAGTGGAGAATGTGATGCCCAGTGGGTAAATCTGGCATCCAGTCAGCACCTTGAGCTGGAGTGGGGATCCTGGTCAACTGATGAGGCTCTTTGGCCTTAATGATGCCATTCCATTTTCCTGGCATCCGAGTCTTCCATATATTTCAGTAAAGCCACCATTCTAGCATTTTGCTAGCATAGTAGCTAGAAGTGATTAGGCTTTAAAGCACTCTGGGAATGCTCTTGTCACCATACAGGTGAAGAACAGGTGGAAAGACAGTTACTTCCAAAAGAGTTTATCACTAAAGTGGTGCATTGGGCACACACATCCAGCCCAGTGTGGTCTTTTCCAAGCTGTGCAACCAAGGCCAGTGATACCACCCTGCCCCCAACCTTAGTTTCCTCCTGTGTACATTCAGAAGGCAGATGAGGAGAGCAGACCTGGTATCTGCAAGGTGCAATGTGTAGTGCACATGTCATGTCACTGAGTGAGAGCATTGCATTGGGAAGGGATGGGAGGAACTCCATAGTTAGGACTTCTTGGTCAGGATACCTCTTATTTGCTTATGCGTTTAGCTGAGTCAAGGAACTTGGTTCCACACACCCTCATTGATCCTGTGGCAGTCTCTGTAGGAATTGAATACTGTGCTCTTAGAGTATGCAGAGAAGAGAAACTTTGAAAAGCTTGATTGAGAAGCAGAGGGTAAGACGTCTTGCTTCAAAAACAATTGCCTTCCTAAGGACAAGCTTAGATGCCCAGGGAAGCGTTCATTTATGTGTGAAATCTTCACCAGGTTCATCTATAACAGTGATTTATCACTAGGAGTTCCATTATTGGCCTAGAGCAAAGTGCATGCACATGAACGTGTGTGTGTG